>NW_004524579.1:2742319-2744264 GCF_000260255.1 Octodon degus
CTGGTGCAGCTAGTGAAAAGGTAAGAAAGGATCTCTTAAAAACAGCAAGGATGCAGGAAAGAATAATCCACCACCTGCAAGATTATGCAAAGATGAACAATGTGAGATTAACAGGCATTAATGAGAAAGAAGGAGTCAATACAAATGACATTAAAAAAATATGGGCAGAAGTAATAGCATAGAACTTCCCAAAAATGAGGAAACAATCTGACATTCAGGTAACTGAAGCATACAGAACAGCAAGTAACCTCAACCCAATGAAGAACACACCGAGTAATATAATAGTCAAGATTCCAGAAAATCAGCAGAAGAATAATATACTGAAAGCAACTAGAGAAAAGAAGTACATCACATTCAAAGGAAAACCCATCAGAATTATGGCTGATTTCTATCCACAAACCATGAAGGGAAGAAGAGCATGGAGCACAGTACTTCAAGTCCTCTATGAAAACAAATTCCAGCCCCGAGTCCTATACCCTGCAAAACTCTCTTTCAAGTTTGAGGGAGAAGTGAAATACTTTCATGACAAGAACAGCTAAAGAATTTCATGATGAAAAAGCCAACCCAACACAAGCCACTGAAAGATGTTCTAGAGAGGGACCAAAATGATCAGAACTCCACAAATGAGATCAGAAGCAACCAAGTAAATAGGGCAAGCAATTAAACACAGGAGAAAAAAGAGTAAACGACAACAGATAAATAACATGGCAACCGTAAGTCAATACATCTCAATTCTAACCACCAATGTAAATGGACTCAATTCACCAATTAAGAGAAATAGACTGGCACATTGGATTAGGAAACAAAATCCAACAATATGCTGTATACAAGAAACACATTTAACTCATAAAGACATTCATAGACTGAAAGTCAAAGGATGGAACACAATACTATATGCCTCAGATCCTCAGAAAAAACCAGGGAGAGCAATCCTATTCTCAGACATCCTCAACTTCAAACCAAGAATGATCAAGCTAAATAAAGAAGGCCACTATATACTGGTTAGGGGAAAAATTCAACAGGAAGAGGTAACACTTATAAATATGTATGCACCAAACACAGGAGCACCAAATTATATAAAGCAAATCTTAATGGACATGAAAAATATAATATCCAATACCACAATTTTAACAGGAGACCTTAACACCCTGTTATCTCCAAAAGATAGGTCAACCAGACAGAAACATAGCAAAGAAATAACAGAACTGAATCAGAGCTTGAAACAAATGGACTTAGTGGATATATAGAGATTGTTCCACCCAAACACAGCTGAATACACATTTTTCTCAGCTGCACATGGGTCATTTTATAAAATAGATCACATACTGGTCCATAGGTCATGCTTAAGTATATGTAAGAAAAGAGAAATTGTCCCATGCACATTATCTGATCACAGTGCAATGAAACTCGAAATAAATGACCAAAGAAAACAGAAAAAAACCTTAAATACATGGAAATTAAATGACATCCTACTCAGCAACCAATGGGTCACAGATGAAATTAAATAAAAATTAAACAATATCTACAATTCAATGGAAATTCAAGCACAACTCATTGTAATTTATGGGATACAATGAAAGCAGTTCTCAGAGGGAAATTCATAGCTGTGAACTCCCACATTAGGAAAACAGAAAAGGAACAAATAAACACCCTAATGCTGCACGTTCGACAACTAGAAAAGGAAGAGCAAACTAAACACAGAGCCCAAAGACGGGAGGAAATCATAAAGATTAGAGCAGAAATTAATTCAACTGATGCAAAGAAAATAACTCAAAGAATTAAAAAAGCAAAAAGCTGGTTCTTTGAAAGATTAAATAAAATTGATAAGCCCCTGGCTAACCTCATCAAACAGAGGAAAGAAAAAATTCAAATGCAAGCAATAAGGAATGAAAAGGGTGTAATTACCACAGACTCAGTGGAAATTCAGAAGATTATCAATAGCTAC
>NW_004524579.1:2747262-2775223 GCF_000260255.1 Octodon degus
CGGCTCTTCCAGGTCCTACAAATAGAGACCTTGAGCCTCACTGTTGAGCGCGGCTCTTCCAGGTCCTACAAATAGAGTCCTTGAGCCTCACTGTTGAGCGTGGCTCTTCCAGCTCCTACCCATGCACCATGGTCTGGATGATGATAACCCTACAATGCAGATATCTTTGTCTCTCTTAAGGGAAGAGAAGGAAGCATGAATCCTAAATTCTATGCTGAATTTAGGCAGTAAGTATTGATTAGGTAGCCAGGACACAGGTCACCTAGAGCTTCAGCTGTTATCAGTAGAAGTGAAACTCCAGGAAGGACTCAATATATTTCTATTGCTGAAGAATCAGCTGATTTTGAGATATAGGACTAAGAATTTGGTCAGGACGGGTATCATGTCTTCCCTTTTGCAGAAAGTGAAATTTTATAGTTTCTTTGAAACAATGCAAGAGTGTCCCAAATGGGTCGCTGACAGCCCAATTCTAACCAATAGAAATTTAAAAATAATAACACTAAAGGGTAAATGCATTATTCTTTGATCTCCTTTTTTGGGGGGGAGGGGTTCTGTGTTATGGAACATGATTTAGTCAATTATGATGGAAACAAACTCTTTCTTTTCAAATCAGTGTGCTCCCCACCTAGGAATTGCAATTGCAGTGCTGTTCTGAAAGCATCATTCTGATTCTCTGGTAGCAATCTGTCTAAATTTTTGCCTCGAGGCCTCCACGAATGCATTTGGCAAGAAGATCAGGATGGTAGAAAAAGGAAAAGCTTCTGTGAACACAGGTACCTTGGGAAATCAAAAGTGATGTGGAAAGAAGCACATAAAAGCGACCCAGTGCAGTATATATGTTTTTAATGGGACTTCATTAAAAGTATGTACTTCTTAAAGTTTGTCTCAGCATGGCAGTAGGTTTCTGCAGAGGAAGTTTGAGAGAACTTAGAAGTTTCCTCTCACTTCTCTTCTTTTTTATCTCGCTTACTACAAGTATTGATAAAAAAAGGGTGAACAACTGCTGGTTCATATTAACTTTATAGAAGGATTTTTATCAGTTTCCCATTGGTTTCCTGGGAACTTCAGAATCAAGGCCAAAGGGGAGTCCTGATTTGTGAAATGAGAAGCCAACCTGCTGGAAGAAAGAGGCTTCAGCAGGGGCTGTCTTCAAGAGAGATATAGGCAAAGAGTTTTACATCTTAGAATGTTCTAGAAGTCAAACTCTACTAATGCTTCTGTTGTAGAAAGGTCCTGAACTCAAAAAATGACTTACAGAATTGGTCCTTTGTAAGTAATTAATGAAACAGTATTCCTCCAGTGGGAACAAAAGCACAGAATTCAGGACACAGACCCAAAATTTCAAATATAGAAAATAAAATCAACAAATTGCAGACTTAAATAGGACAAGACAGTTTGTGGCCATAACAAAATGTGAGTTTTTAAAATAGTGCAAAAATATTTCATAGGTTGGATGAACTCACCACAAAATTTAAATGCTAGAAAAAGAAACTTTCCTTTTACACTGTGAATGGTGGAGAACTACCAAAAATTTCCAAATATCAGAAGAGTATAAAAGTTTTTCTGAGCAGAATGGCTTTGAAATGAACAAAATATGTAGCCACAAGTCAGGAATCCAGTCCTAGCAAGAAAATACAGTCATTAGGCAATGACACATGTTTCAGATTTGGAAACATCTAGAATTGCCTTCCAGATGTATGCTTCATTAGCTGTGAAGTCCTCAGTAATTTACTTCTTCAAGTATCAATTTCCTCACCTACATAAGTGTAAGTTACTCATTTGTTTGATGTTGTTGAGCCTATTCTTTTGTCACTTACTGTTCTAGAAGCCAAGTGTGCAGTTATGCAGTAGAAAGTCTTATGTAGGGGTACTTTGAAGAGATGATATTCAAATAAGAAGTAAACACAAAGGGATATAAATAGTAAGAATAAACATTTCATGAATGAGAAGCCCATGAGATAGCTCAGTGGTCTAAAGAGCCTGCTTAAGGCAAGCTTAGGCAAAGAGAAGGGACTGTGGTTCCAATCCCAGGCATCACATGCATCACCAGCCCCACCCCTAGGGCAGGCTGAGCCAGCCACAGGAAAAAAAAAAGAAAAAAAATTTCACAAAGGAAAGATGATTAGTATACATACAGTAGGGAGGCATGAATTGAGCATACTCAAGAAAGTGAAAGACGGTCAAGATAGACTTGTAGCTATGGAAAAGAGCAACATTATATCAGAACTGCTCAGGGCCAACTCCTAGCGAGGTACACACATTAAGCTAAGAAGACTGGATTGCTTAGACATGGTGGGGAAATGCACAGAGGCAACTTACATAGCCGACTGTTACCAAATAGGAAACTGATAGTTGTGTGCTATGGGTGCTATGGATTGAGCTAGCAACCTTCTTAAAAAGTATCACAATCATCTAGAAAACATGGTGGTTTGAAATATGGCAGATAATAAAGGAAAAAATAGAAACACGGATTTGGAATATCTTCAGGAGGTACAATCTAAAGGAATTGCCTATAAATTGAGCTGGGATAGTAATGGAAGGCAAAGAATCAGATTGCCTCAATATTTCTGGCTCTAGCCACTGTCTATAAGGTTATATTTTTAGTATAGTGGCAAGATAGGGAGAAACAAATTGTTAAATCACATGCATCTTTGAGTTTGCTTAGAACATAATATTGATCAGCTAAGTGGAGGTGCTCAATGATGTCCAAAAATGAGTATTTATCAGTCGCCACAACTAAAGATATTTTACTCATAGTATTGAGGGATGTCCCTAGAGGATAAAGAAGTAAAATAGGCTCCATAGCCTCTATATTGGGTTGGTTTATAATCTTCATTCTAGCCCTATACTGTGGCATCCTGTATTGCAATGCTAGCAAAATCAGCAACCATATTTCCCAGGTATCTTTCAGCTGGGTTCTAGGTTGGATTTGAATTTCTCTGATTGAGTACACCTGTACAAATGTGGAGGTGAAAATTGCCATCTGTGAGAAGAAAGGTGGCAAGTGGCACCTGTATGGCTGCACATCTGGATTTAGTAGAAGCAGTGTGATATAATTTCCACAAGACACAAACATGAGAAAATAGTTTAATCTAATTAGGCTAGCCACTGAACACTTCCTGATTAACAGATAAGAAAACGTCTGACCCCATTCTTTGTTTCACCTTGACTTAAATATCCTTTTGGTTTCTAGGGAAACCAAAATGGAATGTGGCCAATATTGACTCAGGTAGATATGGGCTGTTACCATGGTAGGTCAGGGCCTGGTCATGAGAAGTTCTAATGACAGGGTTCACTATACTTCTTTGCAATTAGTTCCGTTTTCCTTCTTATCTTTCTTATGTTTTAAGACATCTTAACAAGGATGAGAAGGAGTGGGACATTCAGGCAGGGTCATGGAGAGCTGACTCTGCCCAGGTGCCTTCTATCTCTAAGAAGAAATTCCAAGGGGAGGGAGGGAGGGAGGCATTCCAGGTAGGGTCATGGAGAGTTGAGTCTGCCTCTATCTCTAAGATGGGTCAGAGGCTAATCTGAAGATACTTAGGTCAAGATAAAATCAACCCATTGAGAGCTGCCATCCCTGGCAGAGCCACCACAGTTCCAGCACCTCCATTCTGAAAGTAGCCCCTGCTTCTCCAGCTTCCTAATCATGTCAGGGACACCATCATTTCTGAAAACTTGGGTTTTTAGGGACACTAACTTCTCAAAGCTCAGAGAAAAGTTCCTTTGTTCATTTAAAATAATTTTAAAGGCATTTACCTCCTGAATTAAACCTAGACATCCCTTTCTGCATGAACTATCTTTGCTCAACACTCCTTCACTCCACCACTGAATGGTTTTCAGAGAGTGGTGATGGTGCGTGTCTTACAAACCAGAAGCCAGGAGATACAAGAGGACTAGCCAGTGAAAAGAAAGAAAAGACACAAATATGATGTTATGGAATCTGGGAAGCCCGTTTCTTGCAGAGACTCATTCGGTGCTGAGTAGTCACTTGAAAGCTGAGTGGTCAGATTAGAGACCAAACAGATAGCTCCTGAGCCTGCAAAGAATAGCTACAATGGAGTAGTGATAACAAATGCTGACCTGAGCACTCTCAAGGGAGAACATGAGCTGAGACAATGGATTGAGTAAACACAGGCAACTTTTCAAGATGTTTCAACCAAGCAAAATGGGAAGGTAGTGAGTGAAACAGGTGTGGAACCAGATTTGCTTTTGTGGATTCATTACAAAGAAAGGAGCTCCTACTGCATATGTGTAGGCAAAAAGAGAAGAAAGTGGATGGTGTCTAATAGAAAATTAGTATTCTTAAGTACTAATACTCCTATCTATTTTTATTCATTGAACTGTCAGAGAAAGATACCAGCTGAAAATGAATTGCCACTGCCAAGCTGGCCCAGGGAACTTGTTGAGAAAGTTTTGAAAGAGACTAAAAGGGACATGCAGTGTGATTTAGCACCAAGCAGAAAAAGAAGTACATATAATGCTTTGAAATCTTAGGTCATGAATTTGCATTGACAGTGATCTATAGGCTGGAAGGATGTCTCCTCACAGAAATGTTTACTTAGCTATTCATATGCAGGCATGAGGTAGGTTAATGTCTGTGCCACACTGAAAAACACATCCACACTTAAAAAGACAACACAATGGAAGTTATTAAGTTATGAGCAAGAAGGACATACTGTAAGTTAGGTAAAGGGTGACCTGAAGAAGTGAGACTGTTAATTGATGCTAACAGTTTGCTAGGCTGAAGTTGAGTAGTGATTGGGTTGGACATAGTGCAATAGATGAACAGGCTACAGAACAAGCTTGTTGAAGTTGAGCTTTTAGAATTATCTAGTCACAGAGATAACAAGGGCAAGGATTTGCTCAATGCTCCACATCACTAGCCATCCGTGAAATGCAAATTAAAACAACTTTGAGATATCATCTCACCCCAGAAAGAATGGCTATCATAAAGAAATCACCCAACAACAAATGTTGGAGAGGCTGTGAGGAAAAAGGAACCCTTCTCCACTGCTGGTGGGAATGTAGACTGGTGCAACCGTTATGGAAATCAGTGTGGAGACTCCTTAGAAAAGTGGGACTGGAAATCCATTTAAACCAGCTATTCCTCTACTGGGAATTTTCCTGGAGGATCTTAAAACATCATATCATAGTGATATATGTGTGCCTATGTTCATAGCAGTACAATTTGTGATAACCAAATCTTGTAAAACAGGCATGAGGTAGGCTGATGCCCATCACCTGAGGAATGGTTGAAAAAGATGTGGTATTTTTACACAATGGAGTATTATTCAGCTATTAATAATGGTAAACTCGAAGCCTTTATATTGAAGTGGATGCCACTTGAACGTATACTCATAAGTGAAATAAACCAGACACACATGTGTAAATATCGTAGAGTTTCCCTAGTATAAGAACTCAAAAGAAGAAATACAAATAGGAAGGTATAATACAAGTAAAAGGAAAGCAGGACTTCGAGGACTAACTAATCAAGAGAGGGAAAGGAGAAGAGCTAGGAAACATGACAAAGTTAAGCCATACAATTACATGTAGAAGATGGGCAAGGCAATGATCCTGAGAATCTCCAGAAGATTTTTGACTCTAGCAGTTATTGGAAAGATTCTCACCCTGACTAACTATATATACTGCTATCTATGAACTAAGCAACTGTACTGCCGATGGTAATCTGTAATAGTAGATTCATGGTTGGAGTGCCTGTCATTCCAGTCTTCTGAATACAGGCTGCTTGTCATGACATACCAGTTGCTGCTATGATGTCTCTCAGGTAGATGGTTGTTCAAAAAGAAGGGGATGGTGAATGCAGGAAAGAGACAGGAAAGGGAATATTGTGGGACTGTCCTGCTTCAAGGTTGTATATGGTTAGTTTTTTGGACTTATGTGTAAACATAAGAAATATATAATTCTTTATGCCTATTTTTAAAATATAATCTAATTTTTAATTTTTTATCATACTCTGTAGGGACTTAAAGTTCAACATATCAATACTTGATGAAAAATACCTGTTTCATGTTATGCCTAAGATGTTTGATATTCAGACAGTTTAAGCTTAACAACCTAAGTTGTATGGTAATAACGATAAGCTTGTCTACTGGATGGTTAACAACCTAAGTTTGCAGACCAAATTAGAGAAAAAGGAGGGCTGCAAGGAAAGCCAACATTTTGGTGCTCTCCTTCCAAGGTCAATTAAGACTCAGGACATATGAGAACTTGTACTGTAACGTCATGCAACTCACTAGTGTCCCAAATTTTCTGATCAAGGAGATTATGGGGCAAAGAGGAAAGTGATCGATGATGTAGAGTTTGCCTAAGGAGAGCCACATGGAGAGAAAACATTCTCTCAGGCGTTCACAGAGAGCACATTGGCCAAGCAATGGCAGTGGCTCACCTACATGGCTGACACTGACAAAGGTTCTACAATCTGAGGTACAGGATCTCAGGATAAATCCTGAGGAGATTTCACTGACATTATCAGACCCAAAAGCTACAACTCTTGTTGCATAGGTCCTGCTTTACCTTGGTCTTAACCATCCAACAGAAAGGTATAAAAACAAAATATAAGAAGTAAAGCCATGCTGTTATATTGAGCTGTAGGGGACTCAGGTCAACAATTTCTGACATTTCCAGTCAAGCAGAAGACCCAATACTATTATGAGCTACTTCACTCTTTTGGAATATTTTGCTGAGTTTACACACCTATAATATTTGAATAACGGAACTTAACCAAAAAAGGGGATACAGATGAATGTCCATTTTTCATCTGTGTATTCAACGAGGTTAGGTTCGATATATAGTTACATTCTCTTAATGAACAGAGGGATTTGTTCTAATGGTGTTTGTAAACAGAATATAATGTCTGCATCTTGTACAGCAATTAACCACTAGGAAGAATGTATGCAATATGTTAATTATGGAAACTGTACTACCAATTTGATTTGAAGCTGTCTCATTGCTATTTGTTTTCTCAATAAAATTATGGAAAAAAATAAAAATAAAACCAGCATGGCATGATAAAAAATAATCAATCAAATCAGCAGAGAAAATGTTTATTGTGTGAAGAAATTAAAGAACTAGAGGTCACAATGATGGCCAAGCCACCCACCTGGATGCTGAAGTTACCACAAATGATGTCAGAAGCAGAAGTAAAAAAATGGGGTGATGTAGGTGTAGAAATCATCACATAAAAGTAGAAGTAATTGGGATAAATAAATGATGATGTCCCAGAAGTGTGTTGACTGACTTTCTTCTTTCTCCTAAGATAGGAAAGTACCAGCAGATACCTGGTAGAGTAGCTAGGAGGCCTGTTTGGCATTGCATATATAATGCAACAAAAAGGTGTCTAACATGTTTAATACCTTTATGATTACAGAGTGATAGTCTCTATTCATGAATCAACTTATGGTAACCAAATGTCTAATATGGGTTAGTCATGAGATTAGATGGTCTTCATTTTGATTCTTCCTTTATTTCTTGGACTTAGAATCATGAAAAATTAAAGCTAGACTTTTTAATTTCATTTCATTGAAATGTGTGCAAACATTGAGTCAAAGTTTACTAAGAGACATAAAAGTTACATGAAGAGATTACTATTGAAAAATTCCAGGTCTTTGCACCTGATAATTCTGACCTTTATGCCTGTAATATATCTGAGAACTTGCCTTCTTCATAGGCTTCCTACCAGGTTTTGGTCATAGCCAAGTTTGTCAACCATGGCTTTGCATTTTTATTTTAAAGGCCATGATGATAAAGCAGGTAAGTGAGAGGCAGGACTTTTATTCACATTTCCCGTTGTGAGCCAGGATCTTGACTCTGACTGATACTGGCACATTGATGCACTGGTATGGGAAGCAGAACGAATGATTATGCGTCTTCTCTTTGTTTGTGTTCTCGCTAGGTGGATTCATTGATGATGGCAGGAAACTAAACAGCCCAATTCTCTGCTGTCAATCAAGCTCTGTAATAAAGCTGTCTGAAAGACAGTACACAGAGTATGTATAAAGTACAAGTTATGGTGAGGTGAGTGGTAGCAGTTATGATAATCTCGATCCAGGACTCTGTTGGAAAAAGTAATAAGAAGTACTACTTTAAGAAAAAATGATTTTTAAGAGAAAAAATAGAAGACGTTTGGCTTACTACAGTGTATCAAGTTGGGAAGGTTAATATGTGAAAATTGGGTAAACTCATAGGTAACCATCCTAAAAGTGTCCCATCCTAATGAAGTTATTCTAAAACCTACCTGCATATCACAATCACAGACTAGACATATTGACTCAATTGGTGAGACTTTCTATAGGTTTCTCAATCTTTAGAGTATCTATATCCAAATAGAGACTCCATATCAATAGATTCAGTAACTAAGAATCTCAGGGAACTTCTACTCTGCAAGTTCTGTGGAAAAAGAAAAACGCCAAATTTTTGGATACTGGCCTACAAATAACTATTGTCATCCCTGGAGGAGGAGGGGTATACTTTTCTGAGATGCCCTTATAACAGTGACATCACACATCAACACACTGGCTTTTCTCTTCTCTTTCTACTGAATATACAACCACAGCGAGGTGCAACTGTCGAGCCGCCTTGCCTAATGCTGACAGCTCAATGTGTTACCTGTGTGCCCTGGATGCATTATTTTTCTGCTCTCATAGACAATGAGAATTATTGTAACTTGGAGAAATAGGCACAGAGAAAAATTATGATCTCCCATGCACTCCTATTTTTTAATTTACACGTAGAGAAACTTTAGGCAGAGACAATTCTGTCTAGGGCAGCTCGAGGACATGACACAATTGAGACAGAACACTTGGCCTTCTACAGAGACAAATGACAGAGCCTCCAAATGTTGTTCACAACCTCAGAGGCTTTATTTCTGGATAAATAAGTAAGATGCCTCCAGAAATAATGTGTGAGGTCAATCTTCCCTATAACAAAGAATTCTAAGGCTAAGAAATGGGAAGCTTTAAATGGCTGTAATTTTTGTATGCACTCAATTATATTTAATACAATGTCTAAAGTCTGAGAAACTGCACTGCCATTATTCTGTAGAGCTCCATGGCTCTCGTCCACATGTGTAGGGACTTTGTTGCAGTATTCTTATAGGTGTGTCCTCTAACCCCATGGAACTACTACTGGCTGGACATTCATAGACAGGAAGTGGAAGGAAGTTTTTGAAAGTGTGCGTAAGTTGCTTCTACAGGTAGGTTTGCTTCCCTCTTAATTGCCATTATTCATTGAATTTTTGTTTTCTTTACATCAAAACTTTCCAGCTAATATTTCTGACATTTCTAGCAGGTAGAACAGATGTCTAGACTTATACCAAATATCAAAGTATCTTTTGTGATACTGGCTGCAGTAAAGGTACATGGTAAGGATGTACAGAATGAAGAAGAAGGTCCACAATCTCCAATTTATCTCATTTTTACAGATATTATTACTGATATGACAATTTAAAATACAGAATTCCAGAAAGTGTATTTAGGAAATGATTCATTTCTCACCTAATTCCTACTTACAACTTAAAATTTTAATGAAATTATATTTTAAATCAAGAGCATTTGTAAGACTACTAAAAGTAATCATTATTATTGCTTTTAACAGCTTAACAATGAATTATTGAACTATGTATTGAAATTAGTCTTGTGCCAATGAACAAATGTACTTAAATTAAGGTGAGGAAAAGAACAGAATAAATAATTGGTATATATGAACTACCAGGACTTGAAAATTGGGCTCTTAAAAACTTTTCCAGTTTTATTTATCTTATCTTCTTTAGAAAAACTTAAACGATTTACCTTGAAAGAAGTAAAATATTTTACTTCCCATCACTTTCATGAACTGTCCTAATAGCTACCAGTCATATTCTTTCCAAGCGTGACATTGGAGAACGTACTAAGATTTAACCAGGAATCTGGGGACACTTACAAATTCCCAGGCCAATTATGTAAGTTAGGATACCAAGCAGTAGAATTCAGGCATCTATATGTTAAAAGTTCCTGCAAGTGATTAAAGGCAAAACTCAAGATTGAGAACTATAAGACTTCATTAATACTTGTTGAATACATTTGTATAATGTGGTGTTTTTGTGATACATATGGATAGCAAAATTGGCTTTCGGAAAGTAAACCATGTTTAAACCAGAATATTTGAAAAAAGACTCAGACTCAGCACTGTTGAGTAAAAAAAAGAACAAAGCATGAACAACTTGCTACTCCATGAGAATGTCTCAATTTTTTTTTCAATTTAAGTGACATTCTCTGTGAGTTGAAAATAAACTAAGAAGAAGAAAAAGAAAAGGATAGGCTAGATAGATCTATTGATGTGGCTACAGGTAAGATATAGTTATAGAGATAGAAATAGATACAAAAACAACATAGCTAACATAATTACATGACTAACTTCTTTTAGCCCACTGAAAAGATCAGTTTTGCTTTGTTACGGTCTGTGCCTAGATGTCCCCAAATCCTCATGCAGTCATGGAGTGGGCTTCTAGAATTTGTAATTAATTCATGATCGTAGGCTGGGATGACGGGTGTGAGTGCTGCTGGGATTACGGATGTGAGTGCTGTACCCACTCTGAGGCAGTTGGCTGAATGCAGTATAAGGGAGGGAGAGAGGCTTGCTTTTTGCCACTGCTCTTCCCTTTTTGCTCTTGCTGTTTTGTTGTTTTCTGCCACCATGGACTGCTGCCCTCGGCCATATGCCACTCTGCCTTGGAGCCACCTGATTATGGACTGAAACCCCCACAAACTGTGAGCTAAATAAACCTTTCCTTCCCTAATTGTGAGTGTCAGGTATTTTGTTCCAGTAATGAGAGAAAAGTAACTGAGGCATTCTTATATTGGCTGACTAATTTTGCATGCCTACATCTTGGAATCTAAGCAACCACTTTGAAGACAAACATATGCAATATATTGGCCATTGCTAATTTCTTATTATCCTGCTCTGAAACTCTTTGCCATTGTTTTTATTTCTTTTATGTCTTTCTCTTTTTAAAAGAAAAAAGAAAAGAAACGAGACTCAATGTCTTTGGCCCTGTAGTGAGGGGGACTGAAAGATCTGTTTTAGGTGCTGAGGCTCAAACGTTAGCTAAGCATCTCCCTATGTAGTAACTCCCTGTCTCAAATTCTTTTATCAGTGAGATGTAAGAGGTGTTCAACGAGCATGAAATAATCACCAGGAAGACTCAAGTGTCACTGAGTCTAAGAGAGGATGGCAATGTGTTGTTGTAAGGTCGCCATTTCTGTTTGCTATTCTTTGTAGTCAGTTTTATCAAAGTACAATCAGCAACCCCTAACATTAAGTCCTTTAGGGTGCAGCTTCTGGAGGTCTGGAAACTGTGATGTGTCATGTAACCATAGCCACAATCAAGGCATACGGTATTTTTATCATTCAAGAGCTTCCTCTTGGATCCTTACCAGTGGATATCTGCCTCAACTTCCCATCTACTGGTAATTCTGGCCCTGTGTCCCATATTTACAGTTTCGTGCTTTCCAGAAAGTCCTATCATGCTTTACATTTTTAATCTTGCTTCTTTAATGTGTATGTTTGAAGAATTCATGGTACTTGGTGTACTAGCAGGACATTTAATGGCTTTTTAAACTCTGTAAGAAAGTACACTCCAGTTTGCTTATGCACTTACTAATTTGGGGATATTCTGGATTTGTCTTCTTGAAATACGTGCATAAAAGATTCTGCCTAGACATGTGCTATAATCCTTCTTGAAAAAAATATCTAAGAAAAGCATTAGTGAGTCATAATGTGAGTGTGTGAACTTTTGAAGACACTTCCAGTTTTCCAAAGTGAATGTAGAATTTTACACTGCGAATTGTGAATTTCTGTTGCTTTGCACCCCTGCCAATTTGTTCTGTCATTTTACTTTAAAATAGCTACCCTAATATGTGAACAGTGTTTGGTTTATATTTAGCTTTCCCTGATGTCTACTGGTCTTAAATACCATTTTTGTGCTTACATTCATATCACGTTTGTAATTAATCTGTTCAAAGCATCTGCTTTTTTTGTTTGGGTTGCTTTTCTAATTTTTGAAATGTAAGAGTTGATTACATATTTTGCATAGAATTGTTTTATTGGGTATGTGTTTTACAAATATTTTCTCCCAACAGCCAGTTTGTTTTATTTTAAGAGTGATTTTCAACTATCAGAATATTTTAATTTCAACCAAATCTGACCTGTAAGTTTTTTTAATGGTTCATACTTCTTATTTCCTATTTAGAAAAGAAAAACCTTTGATTGATGTTGATAAGAATTTTCTAACCTTGTTGTGTTTTGCTCTGGATATACTATGTCCTTGCTTTCCATACAAACTTTTGAATCAGGCTTGCTGAACCCTACCAAAAATATTAGCTGTCATTTTTATTGGTATTGCATGGATTCTGTAGGCCAATATGTGGTGGAACTGATATATTAAAAATATTTACATTTCCAGCTTTTTGAAGCATATTATCATTCAACCTTCTCTCAACATTTTCTGCTTTCCAGCTTACAAAATATGTGCACGTTAAATTAGATTTATTCTTAATTCTTTCTGGAAAGTTCTACTTTAAGTGCTACGTTTTTTATAAAAACTACAATTTGAAGTTACTTATAGTTATGATACCATGCTACACTTTTTGTTCTGAGTGTTGATTTATATGATTCAATTGGACTGTACTCACTTATTACATCTAGCATCCCTAGTTTTTATTTGGTACTGGGGATCAAACTCATGGCCTTTCACTTTCCAGCCGGGCATTTATGCCACAGAGCTATCTCCCTGGCCCTAGCCCCATTTTTGTAGATAATTTAAAATATTCTACGTAAACACTCATTTGATTTGCAAATCAAGATAGTTACATTTCTTTACTTTCAACCCGTGTAGCTTTTATAAATTTTTCTCACAATACTTTATTGGATAATACTTATATTGTAGTACTAAATTAGGGTGATCAGTATGGATATCCTTGTTTCCAGTCTAAGGGTGGGAAGATTTAGTGAGCAACCTTTATCATTATTCTATTTATTTCATTTGTGTATTTTTTATAGAGTCTCACTATGCAGATTGGACTTGCAGTGATCCTCCTGTTTTCAGCTTCCCCAGTGCTGGGATTAGAGGCATGTGACACCATACTTGAACTCTGTCGCTGGCTCAGCGCTCTGGTGGGAGTGGGGCTCGTGCGGCGTGTGGGACTGGGGATGGAACCCTGGTCCCTGTGTTTGTCAAAGCAGGGGTTTAGTCTGCTGAGCTATCTTACTGGCCCTGTGGGTAACCTTTAAGGACTGATGAAATCATTTACTGGCCTTGCGGACAACTTCATATTCCTCCTTTCTACAGCTTAATTCAAGTACAATTGACAAACACAAATTGCATATATTTAGAGTGCACAGTATGATCTTGATATGTGCATATAAAGTGTTGAAATCCTGCTAAGCCATTTGCCATATCCAATGTGTGTGTGTGTGTGTGTGTGTGTGTGTGTGTGTGTGTGTGAGCATTTTAGGTTCACCCCTTATTTTCAGGAACATAATCACCCTCATTAACTAGAGTCACCACCGTGCCGCACAGGCTGTCTCCAGAACTTACTCGCATTCCCTCACTGCATCTCTGTGCCCTTTGCACACCGCCTCACCATTTCCGTCTCACTTCCCAAGGCCAGTAAATGGCAGTGGCATTTTCCTGCATCACACCTCCAGGCCCTTGTAACCATTCTGCTCTTTACTGCTCTGAACTTCAGGTCTGTAGATTCTGCCTGTAAGTGAGAATCTTACAGGTTGAAGATCATGCGGTTGTCTCTCTTCACCTAACATATTTCACTGACCATAATATCCTCCAGGTTCTCCCATGACAGGATTCTTTTCTTTATCAAGGATGAGTAGAATCTTATTGTATCTTTTTCTATCTACCTGTCTTTCCATACTGCATATTCTTTATATATCTATCCATCAATGGATATTTAGGTGGATTCCGTACCTTGGCTACATGAATAGTATCAGAATAAAAGTTACCCCATCAACATACTGATTTCATTTCCTCTGATATATACCCCAAAATTGGACTCCTAGGTCATGTGGACTCCCTATTTTTATCTTATTGGGGAACTTCTACACTACTTTCTATAATGATTGCGCTACAGTCTGACCTTGTAGAACATGATCTCATGTGTTCAGACTCATTCACAACATCTCTGTTCCACTCTACCATACTGTTATTTCTGTCAATCAGTGTAGTATGCAAGAGTCTGGAGTCATGTCTTGCTATTGGTCAGGTGACCTTAAACCAATTATTAACCTCTCTGGTATGATTTTTCTCATTTGAATATGTTTATATGAAATATTAAATGAAAAGAATATAGGTAAGTAGCACTTAGCTTAATGCCTGGCATATTACAAACTATTATAATGTATATGATTTTAATTATTATCTCAGTTACTTTTCTCTTGTTGCTGGATCAAATACCAGACACCCAAAATGCTGGATCAAATACCAGACACCCAAAATAAAGGAAGGAAAGGTTGGTTTAGCTCACAGTTACTGGAGGCTTTACTCCACACTCAGCTGGATCCAAGGCAGAGTGGCACATGGCAAAGAACAACCTTTCATGGCAGTGGCAAAGTGCAAGAGGAGCCAAGGGAAGAACAGCAGCAACAATGGAAACAAAGAGTCTGTCTCTCTTAAATTGCATTCAGGCTTTCTGCCCCAGGTTGGGGGAAGTACACATACCCATAATTCCAGCAGTATTAAAACCCATAATCCCAGCCTTAGATCACCCATAATCCCAGTGGATCATGAGTTAATCACAAACTCTAGAAGTCCCTGCCCCACTCCTGCATGAGGTTTTGGGGGGACAACTAAACACAAGCCATAGCAATTATTTTCTATGTCATGTCCAGAACTTTAATTACGATAGTTGTGATGCAGACTTCTAATTCCATTTCCCTTCCTTTCTTGCTACAGTATGCCCAGCTAAAAAACATATGGCCCATGTAACTAAATTCTGGGCAATGATACAGAAGCAGACTTCAGAAAAAAATCTCACAGGAAAAGAAAGTTGCAACTTTTCCTTTGATTGCAGAATAAAAAATAAAATATGCCGTTTGCTATTCAACAGCCACCTTGGATCAGGAAGTGGTGATGGGCATAAAAAGCTAGAAGGATGAAGCAAAAGGACAGCAAACTTGAGAAACTGACTGACAGAGCTGCTCTGAATGGCTCTGCTTCTCTCTAGGTTCATGCATGAGCCAATAAAACTTTATTCTTTTTGTCTGTTATTCCAGAATTTCCATTAATGTCTCACTGGCAATGTGCTCAAATCTCACATTCAACATAAAATGCTTGTTTTTATGCTTAAGTATTTTGACTTTAAGGTTTCTTGACACCAGCATTAAAAAGTAATCTTCCTTTCCTCCTACTAATTATAGTAAAAAAAAATATTGTATTTTAATTAAGCTTTATCATTTACTATATGCTATTCTTAATCTATTACATCTTTTAAAGGACAAATAGAGTTTTTATTCCAGAGGTTAAGAGCAGAATGTATTTACTGGGGGAAAGAAAGCTTCTGTCTGAGAGGACAGAAGGGGACTCTAGTGGGTTGCTCTGACAAATAGAAGCTTGCTGAGTTGAGAAGAAAATGGCTTTCATGTAGCACTTGCTCTCTTATGTATTTCATATGAACAAATGTGTTAATAAAATATATTTATAGTTAATATTATAGCTTAAGAAGTTATTGAATTTATTTATTAGCTCAAACAGTTCCCCCCCCACCCCAGCCACATGGAATTCTTAAGGTTTTCATGAATAAAATCATATCATTTCTAACATGAATAGTTTGATTTCTTCCTTTTTAGTCTGGATGCTAGTTATTTTTCTTTCGCTTAATTGCTCTGACTGGGATTTCTTGTTGAATAAAAGTGAGAATTGGCATTAGTGGCTAGTTCTGTATCTTAGAGAAAACACTTTCAGCATTTCCCCATCCAATCTGATATGAACAATGGGCTTGTATATATGGACTATATTGTGTTGAGGCACATCTGCAGTTAATTGTTAAGACATCTTTTTTTAACCATGAAAGGATGCTGAATTTTATAACCTGATTTTTATAGCTATTAAAAGGACCACAAAGCCTTTTCTACGTGGTGCTGCTAATGTGATATGTACCATTTATTAACTCTCGCTGTTTTGGAGCATTGTAAATTCCAGAGATGAAACAAACTTGAACATCATGAATTTCCATTTTTAATGTGCTCAAGATGTGGGTTGTTAGTATTTTGCTAATGATTTTTGCATTTATTTCAACTAGGTATTTTGGCCAGATATTTGTTGTTGTTGACGTTGTTTCTCTTTCTTTTATTCTATTTATTTATTTATTTATTTATTTTTTTTTTTTGGTGTGTGTGTGTGTGATCTCTCAGTTAGAGTATTAAGGTAATTTTGGTCTTCTAAAGTTGAGAAACATTACTCTCTGTTCAATAGCCTTGAATAATTTTAATATAATTGGTATTAGTTTGTCTTTATATATTTGGAAGAATTCAGCAGTGAAGTTTCATATCCTGAGCTTTATTTCTGTAGAATACATTTTATTGATTATTTAATCATAGAAAAATCAATAGCATTTCTATATTAGCAGCAGGCTATTAAAAACAATCTAGAGATCAATCCCTTTTACAATTGCTACTAAAAATCAACTAACAATAAATTTTACCAACGAGGTTAAAGACCTTTACTATGGAAAGTATAGAACAGTGATGAAAGACATTCAAAGGAAATATATTTCATGTGCGTGGACTAGAGTCAGTATTGCTAAAATGTCTGCACTGTCCAAGGAGATCAACAAATTAGCAAATCACTGTGAGAAAAATACCAATATTACCTAACACAGAATTGGAAAAACTGTTGTAAAACTTGTATGAAATAACAAAAGATCCCAGACCACCAAAGTAATATTGAGTGAGGGGCATCACACTACTAGACCTTATAATATACTAAAAATGATAGTAATTAGTTCAGGTTGGTACTGGCATAAAAACAGACACACAGGCAAATGGAGGAGAATAGAGAGCCCAGGAATAATGTCACACATGTACAACCAACTGATTTTGTTAAAAGAGCCAAGAATATACAATAATGAAAAGACAATGTTTTCAATAAACAGTCATGAGAAAAAAAATATGTGTGTGTATTATATATATATGTAGAATATATATATATATAATACATATATTATACATGTATATAAAAGCAGATCTCTACCTCCCTCAGTTACTGCTATC
The DNA here is from genome assembly GCF_000260255.1 of Octodon degus. Taxonomy (NCBI): domain Eukaryota; kingdom Metazoa; phylum Chordata; class Mammalia; order Rodentia; family Octodontidae; genus Octodon; species Octodon degus. The sequence goes on from NW_004524579.1 coordinate 2,764,543, forward strand.
AACTCAAGTGGATTAAACATAAATATAGAAATGAGAACTATGAAACTACTGGAAAAAAAAAACAGGAAATGCTTCAGGACGTTGGCTTGGGCAAATATTTCCTTTTTTTTTTTTTTTTTTTTTTTCGGAACCAGGGATTGAACTCAGGCCCTTGTGCTTGCCAGGGAAGCACTTAATCCAGCAAGCCATCTCCCCGGCCCCTAAATCTTTACTTTTTAGATTTGACTCAAACGCAAAAGAAACAAAACAAAAAATTGACAGGTGAAGCAACATCAAATTGAAAAATTCCTTACAGAATAGTTAAAAACAACAGAGCAGATGCAAGCTCTGCTGAATGGGATGAAATATACACGATCTCTACATTAGAAAATGGGCCAATATCTAGGGTATGGAAGGAAAATAAACAATTCAATAGCAAAATAAATTTAAAAAATTGAAAATACAAAAACTAAATAGCCCAATTAAAAGTAAGGTAAAATCTAAATATGCTTTCCCAAAATAAAATGTGCAAAGAAACATCAAATTTATTTAACATACTTAATATCATTAATCGTTAAAGAAATGCAAATAAAAGGCGCACTGTTTTATTGCCTTGCCCAAATGATAGGATGAGAAGTAGCAAAAAGACAAAGCCATATGTTGGTAAGGACGTGGAGGAAGAGAATTTCCTACACACTGTTGTAGAAACAAAGGAGTATGGCCATTGTGGAAAAGAGTATGGAGGTTTTCCCATCTACGCAAGAGGGAAGTAAGATTAGATAAAAAAGCCACAAGGAAATAAAATTCACATGTCAAAAAGACATGCGTTCTTGAATTCATATATTAGTAACACTGTTGACAATGGCAACAAATGAAGCCAACCTAAAAATCAAATACAAGACGAGTGGAAGAAGAAGAAGAAGAAGAAGAAGAAGAAGAAGAAGAAGAAGAAGAAGAAGAAGAAGAAGAAGAAGAAGAAGAAGAAGAAGAAGAAGAAGAAGAAAATACACACACACACACACACACACACACACATATATGCATGAGAGAATACTGTCATCCACAAAAAATATAAAACCCTGTCATTTGCAACATGGATGACCTGGAGGACATTGTTTTTAAGTCACTGATAGAACAGAAGTGCAGACTCTCACAGATATGTAGAATCTGAAAAGGTTGAGCTATAGAGGTTGGGGGTTGGGCCAGGGTTATCAGAGACTGAGGAGAGGAGAAGACCTAACCCTGCCACTTGGTACGATATTACTTGGTAGGAGGAATACTTCTGGTGGTTTTTTTTAAAATGACAGAACAGTGACTATAATTAATAATAGTAGATTATCTATTTCAAATTAGAAGAAAGAAATTGGAATGTACTATTTATTTATTTATTTATTTATTTATTTATTTATTTATTTGCAGAACCAGGGATTGAACTCAAGCCTTTGCACTTGCTAGGGGAGTGCTTATTTGGAATGTACTTTTGATTAAAAAGAGTACATATTTCTATCTGAAGTGTACATAAAACAAAATATCACATTACACCTGACACTATGTGCCAATCAAAACCATTTCAAAACTTTAAAAATTATCAAAAAAACACTACAACCAAGAATAATACTGAAGGAAAAATCTACACTTAAGCTACTCAGTGTAAGTCAATTAGGTGAATTTGACTAGTTATCCAAGTTTCCTGGCACTTAGTGTTCTCTGTGACTTCCAGACACCCTCTGGGCCTACACTTCTATTTGGATTGAGTAACTCACTTGGGTATGCCAACTGGGGGACAGCTGTAGATATGCACAAAATGTTGGAAGTGATCTATGTTGATTGTGCCGTTTAACTCACAAAGCCACCATTCTTCATCTCTGAGCTGTAGTGCAATTTTTTCCCACTAACTATGGGTAAATGTATTAGTACTTCACTTTCCTTGAAAGATTGGTGTTCTGCTCATAAACTGTTGTTAAACTTCCTCTAGAAGGAAAATGCAACATGCTTTTTTCATCACTGCTTCATGGCTAAGCCATACAAAACAGATTAACTTTCAAAGAAGAAAGCACAAGGAGGTAGCACAATTTCCCACGAGTGTTAGGAACTGAAGTTTCTATTTTACATTTTACACCAATCATCTGTCCACAATTCATATAATTTTTCTTTATTACATTGAAAATTGAATCTCAATAACACACTAACATTCATTAATGGTACGTATCTTGAAATTACTTAATTTTATTTTCTAATAAGATCAGAAACACCAATTTCACCAAATTACTTGCCTATTTTACCTTTATGAAATGAGTGAGAAGCTGTGACTGAGAAACTTAAAAGATTTCCCAGAGCTCCTTGGTACTAGTGATGAGTGAGCTCTTTCCTCTCAGCCTCCTCTCCCTCAGACTTGCCGGTCTCAGCCAGTAGGACCACCATCAGGGCTCAGTGAAACAAATGGGAAAGACTCCAGGACACCAGGGTGATGTTAGTTTTCTCTGAGAGGAGGCCTTTGAGGTTCATTTTGTGACTTTTACTTAATGTATGAAAACAAGTTTTAATTGAGAAAAAAAAATAAAAAATAAAAGATCAACTTATTCATGTGCTTCTTCTAACTTCTTCTAGCTATAAAGTCAAAAAAGGAAAGAAACAAGTCATATTATTCCTTTGTCTCGAAACTGAGTGGAATTTTCTGGCCCTCTTGTAGCTTTTACACTTAAGCTTTCTCTTAGGAAGACACCAACATGGCACATAGTTGGAGACAAAGAAATTAATAACATGCTCCTGTAAAGGAAGCACTTTAGGTTCTTACGCTATGATGTTTCTGGTAAAATCTTACCAAAGAGAAATTGTACCCTGTTTATCTGAACCTCTGGCCCTAAAGAATATGCTACTAGGAAACAGTGGAAGTGCTCTTGATTTCAGAGAATATCATGTCCTACTTGAGCAGGCCTTGTAGGGTGACACAATGAGAACTGTTATTCTGCATTAATCATTAATTAATTAGATTAATTTAGTACCACAGTTTTTGTGAATTATTTCCAACTAAAGCCATCTGGCTGTCTTGTTGGAGATTTAAAGCCTGTACTTATCTTTTTATTCCTTCCAGAATTTAAGAATATTAAATTTAGTGGTTTTAACAGTTTTTTGTTCACTGATACTCTGTCAAAACTATCATGAACACCCTCATAGCAAAAGGTGTTTCTGGGGATTTATTCATTTCATGCGGGTTGTAAGACAGTTCAATATATGCTCTATGAAGTGAGACTAAAACAAGAATTTATACCCCGTCACCAGACAATATTATCTGGTGAGGGAAACTACCACTAGAATGATCATCATAATTCCTGGAACACAAAAACCCTCCACAATATACTTTGCTTTAAATATCAGAGGAAATCTATAAGAAAATAGCATTTTTTTTGTTTTTTGTTCATTAGGACAAGAAGGTCCCCAGTCTGAGATCACTGGCTTCTCCCATGTGATCCCTGAACTCATAAGACCCCAGGATACCTAGGAGAATATGCAGGTGACTCTGAGCCATCTGAGAAAAGAGGAGAAAAAAACCAAAATTTACCAGATTTGATGTCCAACATTTGCAGTGTTTGATAAAAGTTTTACATAAACTAACATATGTGATCCTGGAAATAAACACAGAACAGGTATACCATTATCCCATTTTTATAAAGAGAAATTGAGACTCTAAGACACATGGCCTAATAAATGTAGAAAGTTGACAGAGCCAGCATTTTGCATAGCTTTGTGTGATTCAAAACTGTATACAAAAGACATTTTTTGTTCCAGTGGCCTTGCTGTGGTATAGACCCAGGATGACCCCAGAATACTTGTGCGTTCAGAGGTTAGGCTTCCTGAATGTACTTTGATCATGAGGGTGTTAGGTTTCTCAGAGGAATGCGCCACAGAAAAATTGAGAGTAGTGTGTGCTGTTAGTGGCTGGAGTTTGGAAGAGGCAGATCAAAGGGGGAGTAAACTGAAAGAGTACAGCTCCTTCCCCAGCTCCTCTTTGCTCCTTGCTTCCTGGCTGCCAGGGGATGAGAAACTGTCCTCCACCCGGGCCCTTCCAGCATCCCATTTCTCCCTTAAATCCAATGAACGACTATAGACTGAAGTCCTTACAAAATACAAGCCAAAGTAAACCTCTCCTCCAATAGGTTGTGGCTTTCAGATGTGGTACTCAAGCGTGGGAGGATAACAAAGACATACCTCCAGGTTTCTGATCACCTTCTGAAAGAACAAAGAAAAGAGAAACTGAGATTCCAAAATGAGCAGCATTGCTTAGGATCAGAGTTTTAAAGTCAGACAGGACTGGGTTTAAATTTCCTGTCTCAGCGATTTGCAAGCTTGCACGTGTCACTTAGCTTCTTTAAAACTCAGTTTCTCGGAAAAATATGAGTACTGAAATCCTTCTCTTCCTTTAAGGCAGTTGTGTGAAGATTACATCCAAAACTTGCACAGAAGTCCTTGCTTCGGCAGCACATATTCAAAATATGCACAGAAACACTTAGCTCAACACTTGATGCACATACATACCTAATAAATATCAGCCAAATTTCTTCTAAGCAACTGAACATGCCCAGAACTATGGAAATCTCTCTGGCTTCCTGACAAATGTAGATATCCAGGAATTATTCCAAATCCCCACAGACGATCCCAAGCTTTTCTGAGGAGTTTTTTTTTTTTTTTTAGAATTCTGTTCTCAGATTAAATCTAAACTTTTAGCTACCGGCCAGAGTAGATTTGTTGTGAACTTTCTGGACTACCCAGGCATGCTTAAAGCTAAAATACGATAAAACATGGCCTGGAAATGGTCTCTGAGAGTTCACTCATGACTCAGCTTTTATGGAACACGGATGGATGTGAAACCCTGTGGGAATAAGAGTCCTTAAAGCATATGGGTCATTGCCTAATGAGACCACTATTTGCAACTGCAACTATATGTGCTATCCAAGTGAGTCGGCTTGATCCTGGAACACTACCTTGCAGCCCCTATCTGCTCCTTCTCTGTTCCATACAAAGAACCAGGATAGCAAGCCAGGGATTCAGACTGAACAGCAACTGCTGTGGGATTGATACAAATGTGTGAGCACCTAACAGTTGTGCAGTATATCCTGGGACTTAGCAATGTGTACAAGTGACCACATATGAATTAGACACAGCAAATTATTTTTCTGGAAAAGATGCAATCTGATGTTCTTGGTAATAAAACAAATGGATTTGTTTTAATTATAATAGAAACTTCTAGAACTCTTCTATAGTAAAAGGGTTAAGGTTATGTAAAATATCTAGTTTATGTATAGAAAAGAGTATGTGTATGTGCTTGTGTGAAATAATGCCCTTAAAATTTTATATATCACTATAATACTGTTATATTGATTCTTTGGGCATTTTTCTCAAAGTAAATCTTACATCTAACTACCAGTATAATTACACTAATGGTTTTCTTTATATAGGTGCCTAATTGCTATAATGATACTAGATGAATTATAGTGAGAAGAAAACACAGGAAAAGATTAAATGGCACAGGTGCATGCTTTGCTTAAGGACTGAGTCCTACAGGTATGTGTTCATTATACTATATGATGCCTTTCAATCTGCTGCAATCATTTCAATCATTTAGCCAGCATAGCTAGAAGGAAACTTAGATCATCCCATTCAATCTCCCATTTCAAAAGTTGAGAAAACTGACATCCAAAGAGGTTGTTATTTGCTTAGGGTAACCAAGCTAATTAACTAATCCCCTAGAAATAGAAATGTGTTCTCCCACAACACCAGCACATGAGGAAATATTTCCAAGTCTAAACCTTTGAGTAATTTAAATAAAGGCCTCAGGATAGAGCAAACTCATAAAAACCTCCAAGTTTGGAACTCATACATCTTAGATACCAGACTCTTTTCTTACTTTAAATGCACTGACATTGTCATTTAATTTCTACTGAATGCTTACTCATCTACCTTTTGTGTGATACATCATCAGAATAGCCCTTCTGTATTACCTCTTTATTCCACAACTGTCTTCAAATCCACTAATCCTAGAGTACTCATAACAAACTTCTCTTTTTTTAAGTTATAGTTTCCGCTTATTTTATTTTATTATTATTACTTTTTTTTTCTTCTGTGCCAGGGATTGAACTCAGGACCCTGCTGTTGCCAGGCACTTATTCTACTGAGCTATCTACCTGGGCCCCATAGCAAACTTTTCCACTTTCTGTTCTGTCTGGTTGTGTTTTCTGTGGTACTCAACCTGGAGCCTTTTCTCTGAGCTATATCCCTGTTTCTATTCAATTTTCTGTTTTGAAACAGGGTCTCACTAAGTTACTAAGTTGCCTAGGCTGGATTTGAACTTAGAATTGTCTTTCCTTACTTCCCAACATACTGAATTTATAGGTGCATTCTACTACCTACCACCTTGCCTGGCATTTTATTATTTCTTTTCTTTTATTATTTTTATTCACATTAATGAGTAAAAAAGATAAGATAGCAATAAAACAGTTTCAAAACAGGTGAGTAAGACAGTTACAGTAATTAATACATTACATGTTATTATTTTCATAATAGTTATTCAGAGAACAAGATGCAGACATATCTTGTCTAAACAATATTAGTACAAACCTTTATTGTCAAAAACTAAGAGAAAGTACCTGTATACCTATCCTAACTATCTTGTGTATACATATTTTTTCACATCAAAAATGTGCTTTATTTATATCCCAGCATGTGTGTGGGAATACCTGCTTGCGTGGCATTTTAAGCATCTTTTTGTTTTTCCATTTACATATTTACTATGGGGTTAAACATCTTTTTTTTTTATTGGGCAGAACCAGGGATTGAACTCAGGCCCTTGCCAGGGAAGCACTTATTTCACTGAGCCATCTCCCCAAGCCTTCTCCCTGGCCCCTGTTAAACATCTTTTTAAAAATCTTTTCTTTTCATCTCTTTTATAGAGTAAATTCAAGATACTTACATAAGCAAAAAAATTAAGGGTTTTAAATTTATCTACTATATCATACATTTGAAATAACCACAAAGGTTTGGTTTTGCCTTAGTTCTTTGAAAAACTGAAAAGAAGGCTCACAGTGGCATTGATGGTGACAGTAACTTACACTCCAAAAGAATTTTCTTCTCCTGAGATCTTCTCTACCTAATTTGTTGATAATTCCATCTCATTAGTTGCTTATATTAAACATTTTGAAAACATCATCACTTCTTTTTCTTTTCTTATACCAAACATGTCATCTATTAGACAATCCTATTGACTGTATCTGAAAACACATCTAGAGCTCTTCCAAATGCATAAAATAAAAGTTATGCATTTACCAAATTCCCACTATTTCCACCCCAAACAGTATTCAAAATAGCTAGCATAGATATACAGCTACTTTCTCTTAATTCAATGAATAGAAAGATTTGTTCTAATAGTGTTTGTGGACAGGATATCATGTCTGCATCTTGTCCTATGAATAACCACTAAGAAGACAACAATATGTAATGCATTAATTATTGAAACTGTCCTACTAATTGGTTTTGAAACTGTCTCGCTATCTGTTTCTCAATAAAATTATTCTTAAAAAAGAGCTTCACAAATAAAAAGTTACTATGCAAAAGGAGACTTTTATATATCTTAAAAAACACAGATGGTGAAATGCCTAAATAATAGTTGAGTAGCTGAGTGTAAATCCTGGGGTGGTAGCATATTCCTGGAAATCCCAACATTCTGAAGGCTGAGGCAGAAAGATCATTGCAAATTCAAGCCCACCTTGAGCTACAAAGTGAACTCAAAGCCAACCAGAACTGCATAGCCAAACTCTGTCTCAAAAAGAAAGGAAAAAAAAGTTGAGTGGAAAGAAAAGATTAACAAAAGATTCCTTGTCCCTCACATTTTTTGCCTGCCCATGCCTTAAAACAAAACTTGGCAAAAAGCAAAGATAGAAGATAGAAAATACAAACTAGGAAAAACAAGAAGATTTTCTGGTAGTGCATGAACATCAGAAAGATCAATTTCACATGAAATCTGGAATTATTAAAAATGTTAGAGGTCTGCCAAATAGTTCAGTGGATTAAAGAACCTGCAAGCAGGCACAGGGGCCAGAGGTTTGATTTCTGACCCTGCCATGCCAGGCCTGCCCCCGGGGCTCACTGAGACAGCAATTGAGACTGGGCATGGTGGCTCATACCTGTAATCCCAACTCTTGGGAGGCTGTAAACAGGTGGATCACTATGAGTCCAATCTAGTAGTGAGACCCTGTATACCCTGTAGACCCTTCCCTAAGATACAAAATGAATAAATAAATAATAAAGATGTTATAAGCAAATCAGAGTATTCACTACTGGAATTGAATTTCAAAGAACAAAGACTGTATAACTTAAAGGACCACAAGATGCTTAAAGATCCAAGTATGCAATTTAAAGAGATTTAAAGCACAGGCCCACTTTTAAAAGATTGTCTTCCAGAGATGATGACTGTAATAAAGAGTAAAATTGGTGAATCCAAATAAGATACAAATAAAAAAAGAGGAACTCAGCCTTTGTTAGACAAATGATAGAAACCATGAATACCAACGTAGGAAAGAAATGGGACCCATGAAATAGATTCGTGAGATTAAAAATTCTATTGAAAGTATATGCAGCAGAATTAATCAATGTAAGGACAGAATACCAGATCTAGAAGACAAGACTGCAGTTAGTAATCATGAAAACAAAGTTTTCTTTAAAATAGCAAGGGACTATAAAGAATCAATCCAAAAGAGGCTAGATATTGAGAAGAATATTATAAGATTGACCAGAAGCAATGAAAAAGCAGGAGATTGTGCACATGACATTAAAAATTACTATTTGTTAGAAGATAGAAAATTTCCAAAGCATGGGAAAAAATTGACATACTACAGGTAAGAGAGATGTAGAGAATAGCAATTATTCAAGATCAAAATTCTACAAATTCTAGAAATTAAATACAAGTGCAGAATATAAAAAAAACTGTTAGAGAAAAGAACTAAATCACTTATTTTTTTTAAAAAATCACATGAGAATTACAGCAAATTTTTCAAGACAAATGTTTAAGTCTAGGAGAGTTTGGAGTGAAATATGTCAAATCCTAATAGAAAATGAGGGTCCGGGGAGATAGCTCAGTAGAATAAGCTCTTGCCTGGCAAGTGCAGGGTCCTGAGTTCAATCCCCAGTACCACACACACACACACACACACACACACACACACTAATAGAAAATGAGCTCCAACTCATATTGGCATATCCCCAAACACTATCTTTGAAAATTCATAGAGAAATAAGATACTTCTCTAGAAAATAAATACCTACAGAAATTCATAATCACAAAATTAGCACTCCAAAATATTCTTAAGGATGTACCAGAAACAGATGATGAGAACTCCATGAACTCCAACAGAAAGAATCTACCAGTCAAGGTGAACAGTTAAACATAGTTAAAAGAAAGAGAAACAATAATAGAAAAATAGTATGACAAGTATAAGTCAAAATGTATCAGTTATAATCATAAATGTAAATGGTCTGAGTTCCCAATGAAAAGAAATAGATGGACAGAATGAATCAAGAAACATGATCCAAATATATTCTGCATATAAGAAAAACATTTAACTCAAAAAAATTCATAGACTGAAAGTCGAAGGGTGGAAAACAATACTCCTTGCAATGGGAATATGGAAAACAAGTAGGTGCAGACATGTTCTTTGTAGTTAAAGTGGATTCAAGCAAAGATGAAGAAGGTCACTACATTGTTGTTACAGGAATGATCAAAAAGGAAGAGCTACCAATCATGAATATATACTCATTAAATATTGCCAGAAACAATTATATAAAACAATTATTAAGGGCATGAAAAATCAAGTAAGCACTACCATCACTGCAATGAGAGGGTGTTAATATCCCGCTGTCACAAATAGATTACTAGATAGAAAAAGGAGAAAATATCAGAAATAAAGTAAAAATTTGAACAAATATATTCAGTAGATATTTACAGAGTGTTCCATCCACAATGTCAGAATACACATTCTTCCCAGATTCACATGGGACATTCTGCAAGATAGACCATAGACTAGTTCATAGAACATGCTTAAGTAAATGCAAAGGAATTCAAATAATCCCATGCATATGAGCAGACTATTATGCAACAAAATTGGAAATCAATTGCAAAATCAACTTTATGAACACATGAACAAATTTTATGACATCATAATAGACTTTATGAAATGTCACCCTCTGGAAGAACTCGTGAATACAACATAAACTTAAAGAATAAATTAAACTGTTTCTAAAATAAAATCATAATGCCAATACAACACACTGAAACTTATGGGATGCAATGAAAGCAGGCCTAGAAGGAAAATTTGTGTCAGTGAATTTCCACATCAGAAAAGCAGAATGAGATCAAATAAATATTCTAATGTGGAATCTCAAGCTTCTTGAAAAAGAGCAAGTCAAGCCCAAAGCTTGTAGAAGGGAGGTAATTACAAAGATTGGAGCAGAAATTGAGGCTACGGAATCAAAGAAAGCAATAAAACCAATCAATGAATTGAAGAGATGGTTCTTTGAAAAATTAAATAATTGAGAAATGCTTAGTAAAACATCATCAAAAGAAAGAAAAAACTCAAATCCATGCCATTAGGAATAAAAAGACTAAAATCACAACAGATTCCAAAGAAATCCAGAAAAGGATTAATACCTACTTTGA
>NW_004524579.1:2775323-2779069 GCF_000260255.1 Octodon degus
CAAAAACTACTGATGAATAGATAAAAAAGATGTGGTCTTTTTATACAATGGACTATTATCCAGCTATAATCAAGGGCAAATTTGAGGCTTTTATTAGCAAATGTATGCAACTAAAGATCATACTCTTAAGTGAAATAAATCAAATCCTCATGGACAAACATTGTATTGTCTCCTTAGGGTAAGAACCTGAAAGAGAAAATAAAATCTGAAAGGTACAATAGACATTGATAAAAGGGAATAAACCAGTTTAAAAGTAGGAAATTACTGAGATGATGAGAAGGACAGAAAGAGAAAGTCAGAGAAAGATATATCTATGTATATAAGCAAGATGGTTTGGAAATTGCACTGTGGATATCTGCTGGTCTATGGAAAGGAGCAGTTAATGCTTAATTTAAAGACTCATTTCAAATGTGAGCATCAACAATGAACAGAAGCTTCTCAGGTAAAGAAAGAGGAACAGCAAATACATATATATGAAAAAAAAATCCAACATCACTGGTCATTTGGGAGATGCAAATTAAAACAATTCTGAACATTTCCATCTTATTCTAGAAAGAATAGCCATTATCCAACAATGAACCAACAACAAATGTTTGTGGATCTGGGGAGAAATTCAAAAAATAGTTGCTAGAATGCAGAAATAAATAAAAGGAAAAAGACAAAACTATCTCAAAAGAATAAATGTGAGGACATTCAAGGAATGAGTTAAAATTATTTTAAAAAGCTAAAATAAATATACTAGCATTAGAATTTTCACAACCAACATACAAACCAGGTGACTATTAACACAATTTTTGAAAAGCTGAATGGAAATTTATTTTTATGGAAAAATATAAAACAAAATTTCATAACAGAACAATGGGAGAATAACAACTGTTAATATATTACATATTGTTATCTTTAAAACAGAGTATAATATATGAGCATAAAAATTTCTCCAATTAATATTAGCACAAAATTTCCTTTTTACTGATCAAAGAGACATCTACCTTAGATGAAAGGGCCAAAGATGTTCACTGGAAGAAAGATAGGCTCTTCCATAAATGGTACTGGTCAAATTTTCTCTCTATACACCAAAGAATAAAACTAGTCCCATCTACATCATCATGCAATAATGTAAAGTCAAAATGGAAGAATGATCTAAATATTAAACAAAAACGCCATCTTGTATATATAAATGTATGGTTTTGTCCTGCCACGTTTCCTAGCTTTTCTCCTTGCCTTCTCTTCATTGTTTAATCTTTAAGTTCTCACTTTCCATTTAATTGTGTTATACTTTTAAATGTTTATTTCTCCTTTGAGTTCTTACCCTAGGGAGACTGTACAATATTTACACATGTAGGTCTGATTTATTTCGCATATGAGTATAACTTTAAGTTGCATCCACTTATATATGCAGGCTTTGAGCTTGTAATTCTTTATAGCTGAGTAATATAGGTAGGAGAGATATACAGTTACTTTCTCTTAGTTCAAGGAGAAGAAAGATTTGTACTAATAATGTTTAGACAAGATATCATGTCTTCATCTTGTACTATGAATGACTACTATGAAGACAAAAATAAGGAATGTATTAATCATTATAACTGTCTTTAATAACCTGTTTTGAAACTGTCTCAATGCTACTTCTGGCATACAGGCCTGAGGTGAAACTCAGCAGCTGCAGGCCCTGCAGAGAGTGTAGGGGACAGAACCAACCAGCTAGTCCAGGAGCAAAATATCTTGCCAGAGGGGCACAACACATTCATTCCCAAGGGCAGCAGCAGGCAGGAGCTGAGCACAGCAGCCAGACCCAAGCCAGGCACAACTGGAGAGATCCAAACTTTGTAGATCCGCACCTGAACTTCAGTAGGTGCTAAGGTTATAACTGCATCAAAACTCTACAACAAAGGTCAGAAGACAGTGCTACACAAAATAACAATGAGAAGGAGCAAAATGCAATCTCCGAACCAAAGCCCACCAATAACAAGTGCAGAGGACACTAACAAGGAACAAATTGGGAATCACACAGCTGAAATAAATGAATCAATGGCTTCTGAAATAAAGAAACAGCTGCAGAAAGGTATAGAGGAACTCAGATTGGAAATGAAAAAAGAAATCCCTGAATTAATAACATCTGCAGTAAAGAATCAAATGCAGAAACATATGGAGGAAACCCATTGCCCACTGAGAACAAGTGCAGAGGACACTAGCTCAACTCAAATATATGAATTAATAGTGTCGATACTAAATAAGCAACAGCAGAAAGATATAGAGGAACTCAGAACGGAACTTTCTGAAATAAAAAATAATTCTCGGAACTCATAGAATCTGAAGTAAAAGATCAACTACAGAAATATAGGGAGGAAAGTCAATCGGAAAAAAACACTGTCTTAAAAGAATTTATAACTGCTTTTAAAGAAGACATTGATTAAAAAAAATAGAGATTAGAAAAATGAGGGATTCCTTGAATGAGCATTACAGGAAACAAATAGATCGCATGAAGCACAGTCAAAGAGATATAGAGGAAATTAAAATCTCAATCACAAGCTTGCAAAACCTTTTAAATGAAAAATGAAGACAGAGTTTCAGATTTTTTTTTTTTTTTTTTTTTTTTTTGCGGAACCAGGGATTGAACACAGATCCTTGTGTTTGCCAGTCAAGCGCATATCCTGAGCCATCTCCATGACCACAGAGTTTCAGATCTTGAAGACACTGGTGCAGCTAGTGAAAAGGTAAGAAAGGATCTATTAAAAACAAATAGGATGCAAGAAAAAAAATCAATCACCTGCAAGATGATGCAAAGATGAACAATTGGCATCAATAAGAAAAAAGGAGTCAATACAAATGACATTAAAAAAATATGGGCAGAAGTAATAGCAGAAAACGTCCAAAATATGAGGAAAAAAATCTGACATTCAGGTACTCAAAGTATACAGAACGCCAAGTAACCCCAACCCAATGAAAAACACACCGAGACATATAATAGTCAAGATCCCAGAAATTCAGCACAAGAATAATATACTGAAAGCTGCTAGACAAAAGAAGCAGATCACATTCAAAGGAAAACCCATCAGAATGACGGCCGACTTCTCTTCACAAATCATGCAGGCAAGAAGAGCATGGAGCAGAGTACTTCAAGTCCTCTATGAAAACAAATTCCAGCCCAGACTACTACACCCTGCAAAACTCTCTTTCAAGTTTGATGGAGAAGTGAAATACTTTCATGACAAGAACAGCTAAAGAATTTCATGATGAAAAAGCCAACCCAACACAAGCCACTGAAAGATGTTCTAGAGAGGGACCAAAATGATCAGAACTCCATGAATGAGATCAGAAGCAACCAACTAAATAGGGCAAGCAATTAAACACATGAGAAAAAAGGAGTAAACGACAACAGGTAAATAACATGTTGATCGTAAGTCAATACATCTGAATTCTAACCGTCGATGTAAAAGGACTCAAATCTCCAATTATGAGAAATAGACTGGCACTGTGGATTAGGAAATAAAATTCAACAATATGCTGTATACAAAAATACATTTAACTCATAAAGACATTCAAAGGCTGAAAGTCAAAGCATGGAACACAATATTACACACCTTAGCACCTCAGGAAAAAGCAGGGAGAGCAATCCTATTCTCAGACAGACCCAACTTCAAACCAAGAATGATCAAGCGAAATAAAGAAGGCCACTATATATTGGTTGGGGGAAAAATTCAAGAGGAAGAGGTAACACTCATAAATATGTATGCACCAAACACGGGAGC
>NW_004524579.1:2779494-2783304 GCF_000260255.1 Octodon degus
CAAAAGAAAACAGAAAAAAACCCCTAAATACATGTAAATTAAATGACACCCTACTCAGCAACCAATGGGTCACAAATGAAATTAAACAAGAAATTCAACAATATCTACAATTCAATGAAAATTCAAGCTCAATTTACTGGAATTGATGGGATATGATGAAAGCAGTTCTCAGAGGGAAATTCATAGCTCTGAACTCACACATTAGGAAAACAGACTGGGAAAAAGTTAATAGCCTAATGCTGCACCTTCAACAACTAGAAAAGGAAGAGCAAACCAAACACAGAGCCCAAAAACAGGAAGAAATCATAAAGATTAGAGCAGAAATTAATTCAATTGAGACTAAGAAAACAACTCAAAGAATTAAAAAAGCAAAAAGCTGGTTTTTTTCAAAGATTAAATAGAATCAATAAGCCCTAGCTAACCTCATCAAAAAGAGGAAAGAAAAAATTCAAATACAAGCAATAAGGAATGAAAAGGGTGGAATTACCACAGACCCAGTGGAAACACAGAAGATTATCAATAGCTACTTTGAGAATCTTTACTCTCACAGAATAGAAGACACAGAAGGAATGACCTTATTCCTAGAAAGTTACACATAACCACAACTGAATTGACAAGATATAACCAATCTCAATAGCCCAATAACAGCCAATGAAATACAAGATGTAATTAAACCCTACCGACAAAGAAAAGTCCAGGTCCAGATGGATTCTCAGCTGAATTCTACAAGAAGCTTACAGAAGATGTAGTCCCTATACTCCTCAAACTCTTCCATGAAATTGAAAAGGAAGCAATCCTCCCAAAATCATTCCTGGAGGAAAGTATTATACTGATAACAAAACCAGGGAAAGACGCAACTAAGAAAGAGAACTACAGGCCTATCTCCCTCATGAACATAGACGTCAAAATCCTCGATGAAATCCTAGCAAATAGAATACAGCAAATTATCAAGAAGATCATACACTATGACCAGGTAGGATTCATCCCAATATGCAAGGATTGTTCAATATTCAGAAATCTATAAATGTAATACACTATATCAATAAAGCAAAAACTAAAAATTGAGATGATCATCTCCATTGATGCAGAAAAGGCTTTTGACAAAGTCCAACACTCATTCATGTTCAAAAGTCCTACAGAAAATTGGTATAGATGGCCTCTACTTCAATCTGGTAATAGCCTTTTATGACAACCCAATGGCTAACATAATCTTAAATGAGGAAAAACTGAAATCTTTTACTCTTAGATCTGGTTCAAGACTAGGATGTCCCCTATCATCACTCCTATTCAATATACTTCTGGAATTATTAGTTACATCCATTAGACAAGAGAAAGAAATAAAAGGAATAAGAATAGGTAAAGAAGAAGTTAAATTATCATTATTTGTAGATGACATGATACTTTACTTGAAAGACCCAAAAACTCCACCAAGAAGCTATTAGAATTAATACAGAAATTCAGTAGCATAGCAGGTTATAAAGTCAATACCCAAAAGTCAATAGCATTCCTCTACACAGAAAACAAACACACTGTGAGGGAAATTATAGAAACAATACCTTTTACAAAAGCACTGAGGAAAATGAAATACCTTGGAATTAATCTAGCTAAAGAAGCCAAAGATCTTTTTGAGGAAAATTACAGTTCTCTGAAAAAGGAGATTGTAGAGGATTTCAGAAAATGGAAAGATATTCCATGCTCCTGGAAAGGAAGAAACAACATTGTGAAGATGGCCATGCTCCCAAAATCTCTGTACACATTTAATGCAATCCTTATCTGACTAACACTAACATACCTCACAGACCTAGAGAAATCATTCCTAAAATTTATTTGGAACCAGACAAGACCTAAAATAGCAAAGGCAATTCTGGGCAATAAAGACAAGGCAGGAGGTATTACAATTCCTGACTTGAAATTATACTACAAAGCTACTGTGATAAAATCAGCATGGTACTGGCAACAAAACAGACCTGAGGATCAATGGAATAGATTAGAAGACTGTGCAACCCCTACAAACACACTCAGCCACCTTATCTTTGATAAAGGGGCCAAACATAATTACTGGAAGAAACACAGTCTCTTTGACAACTAGTGCTGGAAAAACTGGCTCTCCACATGCCAAAAACTAAAACTGGACACAGGTTTATCACTATGTAGTAAGCTAAAGTCAAAATGGATTAAAGATCTAAACACTAAAGCAGAGACACTAAATCTCCTGGAAGAGGAAGTAGGAGGAACTCTTGAAGACATAGGGGTAGGCAAAGAGTTCATGGACAGAAATCAAATGGCATGGGAAATAGTTGAAAGAATTAACACTGGGACCTGTTCTTACTGAAAAGTTCTTTCATGCCAAAAGAAATTACCAACGAAGTGAAAAGGCAACCCACAAATTTGGAAAAAATCATGACAAGTATTCAGACAAAGGTCTGTTCTCTAGAATTTATAAAGAACTAAAAAACACTAGGGCCCCAATATTTAAAGACCCAGTCCAGAATTGGGCATCTGAGATGAACACACACTTCTCAGAGGATGAAATTAAAGAAGTGAATAAATATATGAAAATATACTCCACATCACTAGCCATCTGCGAAATGCAAATTAAGATAGCATTGACATATCATCTCACCCCAGAAACAATGTCTATCAAAAAGAAATCACCCAACAACAAATGTTGGAGAGGTTTGGAGAAAAAGAAACCCTTCTCCACTGTTGGTGGGAATGTAGACTGGTGCAATCATTGTGGAAATCAGTGTGGAGACTCCTTAAAAAACTTGGACTGGAAATCTCATTTAAACCAGCTATTCCTCTACTGGGTATTTTCCCAGAGGATCTGAAAACATCGTATCATAGTGATATATGTGTGCCTATGTTTATAACAGCACAATTTGTGATAGCCAAATCTTGGAAACAACCAAGATGCCCATCACCAGACGAATGGTTGAAAAAGTTGTTGTATTTTTACACAACGGAGTATTATTCAGCTATAAAGAATGATAAACTCAAATCCTTTATATTGAAGTAATGCCACTTGAAGATATACTCATAAGTGAAATAAACCAGATAAACATGTGTAAATATCATATAGTTTCCCTAGTATAAGAACTCAAAAGAAGAAATACAAATAGAAAAGTATAATACAAGTAAAAGGAAAGCAGGAGCTTGAGGTCAACTAATCAAGAGAGGGAAAGGAGAAGAGCTAGGAAACATGACAGTGACAAGCTATACAGCTATATGTAGAAGATGGGTAAGGCAATGATCCTGAGAATCTCCAGAAGATTTTTCAATCTAGCAGTTAATTGGAAAGATTCTCACCCTGACTAACTATATATACTGATACCTGAGAACTAAGCAACTGCACTGAAGATGATAATCTGTAATAGTAGTTTCATGCTTGGAGTGCCTATCATTCTGGTCTTCTGAATATGGGCTGCTTGTCATGACATGCCAATTGCTGCTGTGCTGTCTCTCAGGTAGGTGATTGTTCAAAAAGAAGGGGGTGGTGAATGAAAACAAGAGACAGGAAAAGGAATGTTGTGGGACTGTCCTGCTTCAAGGTTGTTTATGGTTAGATTTCTGGGCTTATGTGTAAACCTAAGAAGTATATAATTCTTTATGCCTATTTTTAAAAATGTATTCTAATTTTTAAATGTTTTTTTCATCATATTATGTAGGGACTTAAAGTTCAACATATCAACACTTGATGAAAAATACCTGTTTCATGTTATGCCTAAGATGTTTGATATTCAGACAGATAGTGAGGTTAAGCTTAACAGCCTAGGTTGTATGGTAATAACAATAAGCTTGTCTTCTGGA
>NW_004524579.1:2783669-2791072 GCF_000260255.1 Octodon degus
GGTCTCAGGATAAATCCTGAGGGGATATCACTGACCTTATCAGACACAAAAGTTACAACTCTTGTTGCATAATTCCTGGTTTATCTTGGTCTTAACCATCCAGCAGAAAAGTATAAAAACAAAGTATAAGAAGTAAAGCCATGCTGTTATGTTGACCTGTAGGGGACTCAGGTCAACAATTTCTGACATTGACAGTAAACCAGAAGACCCCATACTATTATGGACTACTGGACTCTTTTAGAATATTTTGCTGAGTTAACATACCTATAATATTCAAATAACAGTAGTTAACAAAAAAGGGGATACAAATTAATGTCCATTTTGTATCTGTATACTCAAAGTGGTTAGGATAGTTATAGAGTTACATTTTCTTAATGAATAGAGGTATTTGTTCTAATGGTGTTTGTAAATAGGATATCAAGTCCGCATCTTGTACAGCAATTAACCACTAATAAGAATGTATGCAATGTGCTAATTATTGAAACTGTCTTACCAATTTGGCTTGAAGCTGTCTCATTGCTATTTGTTTCTCAAAAAATTATGGGAAAAAAAACAATGAAAGAAAAGACAACCCAAAGATTGAGGAAAATGTTTTAGTAAATTTTACTTAAGACAAAGGACTTGTGTTTAGGACATATGAAAAATGGAAAATAAAATCAGATCCCTCAAATTCAAAGACCAAATCCACAAATGGGCATCTGTGATGAATACACACTTTCCAGATGATGAGATACAAGTGGCAAATAAGTATATTTAAAATGTCAACACCATTAATCATTTGAGAAATGCAAATCAAAACAACACTCACCCCAGAAGTGCAATTCACAATTACTAAAACTTGGAAACAACCCAGATACCCATCAACTGAGGAATGGATAAAAATGATGCATTTTTTTAATATAATGGAGTGCTACTCAGCCAGAAAGAAGGATAAATTCAAGGCTTTTGTAGGTAAACATATGCAACCATATTCATAAGTAAAATGAATCAGATTCCCATGTATAAGCATTGTATTTTATCCCTTGTGTGAAATGTTGATTGAGTAAATGTCTGAAATGTACAACAAATATTTTGAAATGGGCAGAGATTGTTCAAAAGAACTAGGATGGGTGAAAGCTGAATGGAAATTTAAACCAAGGACTGCATATCTAGCCAAGCTGTCACCAAATATTAAATCTTTAAGACTACATAGTTCAATCGCAACCCCCTCAGAGATTTAGGCAGGAGGATCATAAATTCAAGCCCAGCCAAGGAAATTCAACAATTTAACATGAACTTGTGCCAAAATAAAATAGAAAAAGGACTAGGGTGGTAGCTCAGCATTAAGACCTAGGTTTAATCCCAGTACTTGGGGAATAAAGAAGACCTGATCCAACATGCAAGGTCTTAGGAAATTAATTCTGCATTCATTTTCTTTCCTGAGGGCTCTATGAGAGAATAAGCTTCATCCAATTAATGATGACTGGGAACCTTCAGGAAAAGGACTGATGGTGCCACTTTAAGTCCTATGGATCAAGAATGGGTGTGGTGGCACACGCCTGTAATCCCAGCTCTTGGGAGGCTATAAACAGGCAGATCACTACAAGTCCAATCTAGTAGTGAGACCTGAGCACTCTGTAGACCCTTCCCTAAAATACAAAACAGAACGAAAAAAAAAATAGTTAAAAAAAAAATCCTGAGGGGATTTGACTGACCTTGTGAGATACAAGAGTTACATTTTTTGTTATATAGGTCTTGCTTTATCTTGGTCTCAATCATCCAGGAAAAAAGTATAAAAACGAAGCATAAAATGTAAAGCCATATTAATAGGCTGAGCTGTGAAAGGCTTAAGTCAACAACTTCTGACAGTGCCAGTCCTAAGGATAACCCAGTATTATGGACTACTGGACTATACTGGAATATTTTGCTGAATTCATGCACCTACAATATTTAGATGGCAATAGAATACCCATCTCTGACAAAACTAAACCAAAAAATGGGATACAAGTGAAGGACCATTTTGTATCTGTATATTCTAAAATAGGATTGATATACAGCTACTTTCTCTTAATTCAATGAATAGAAAGATTTGTACTAATAGTGTTTGTGGACAGGATAACATGTCTACATCTTGTGCTGTGAATAAACACTGAGAAGACAACACTATGTAATGTATTAATTATTGAAACTGTCCTACTAATTGGTTTTGAAACTGTCTCATTGCTTTTTGTTTCTCAATAAAATTATTAAAAACATTAAAAAATCTATGGATCTGCATATAAGGTTAAAATAATGATCAGTATTTAGGAGAAAGGCTAACACATAAATATATTTTCACACACGTGTATAAAATTTGTCATACATGTGTTAAATTATGTGATTCTACCAAAAATATGAAAGTAGATTTGAATATGCAAAAAGTTCATCACTGTAAAGCAATAGACATTCAAAATATTTTAAAACCATAAAATATAAAATATAAAACAAAAATAATGAGCATTAAGGGTATTAAGGATATATAAATTAAAAATAACAGAAGTATATATAACTATCAAAATACTCAGTTTTTACAAAAGAACTAAGAACACACACCTCCTTAAGGAACATGATGCGCACCAGCACACAAACGCTGTCCCAACATATACATCTATCATAGTCCTTGAGTCAGTATTTTACTTCATGGTGAATCATTACAAAGTCCATTTTTACTAAGATCGGAAAGGGGTTCGGCTCTTTCTGTCTTCTGTTCAGCGTTGTGAAGGAGGTACTTGTCAAAGAAATGTAACAAGAGAAATCAATTAGAAGTGTTAACAATGGGAAGAAAAGATATAAAACCACCTGTGTCTTTTGTTGCTATGATAGCAAACTGGGAAAGCCCTGGAGATTCAACGATAAAACTAAGTCAAACAATAAAAGAATTCAGTAAAGCAGCAGGACATAAAATGAACAAACAAAAATCAATAGCCTTCATATGCACAAAAACAGGGAGAGAACACAATGGCAGGGAAAACACCGTTTATAACAGCAACAAAAAGTAAGTATTTAAAAATAAATTTAGCAAGAAATTTGTGAAATTTACATGAGGAAAGTTTTAAAATTATGTCCCAAAGACACAAAAGTAAATGTGAATGTGTTCTTTGATAGGGAAGCTGAACTTCATGAACACGTCAGTTGGCCTTAGTTTATTTCTAAGTTTAACCTAATCCAAAAAATAGCAATAATTATTTTAGGAAATTAGAAGTACTAAAAATAAAATGTATATCAAAAATATATGGAGAACTCATCATTAACAAAGGTAATGCCATGTGGGTCCCGCCCCCAGGGGCATGCTGAGATGGTGATTGAGACTGGGCGTGGTGGTGTGCGCTGGTAATCCCAGCCCTTGGGAGGCTGGAAACAGGAGGATCACTACAAGTCTGATCTAATAGTGAGACCCTGAGCACCTGTAGACCCTTCCCCAAAATAAAAACCAAGTAAGAGGAAAACTACAAGAAATTCTAAGTAAACCAGATAGTAAAATTTGCCTCTGTAACTAAAATGGTATGATACTGTCACATAAAAACATAACGGGCCAGTAGAAGAGGTAAGAAATTCCAAAACTAGACCTGAACAGGATGGAAATGATGTGTGATTAAGATGGCCACTCAAACCCTAGAGGTAAAGATTACCTTAATAAGTGATTCTGCATAGATTCGGAAAAAGATAAATTAAATTTATTTTTCATATGATACACAAAAATTAACTCAAAATGGACTAGCTATCCTTTTTTTAATGGAACCATGTAAGTGGAAGAAAACATAGGTATCTTCCTCTTTATACTTTTTTTTAAGGAAGACTTTCTCACTATGACTCAAATTTCAGATATAATAAAATATTGATAAATTTGATTACATAAAATTATCAATTCAAAAGATATCTAAATGCCAGGCCTACATGGTGACAGGGGTGGAGGGCAGTTTCAACATATATTCCAAATAAAAATGAATATCTCTAGCTTGTCAAGAACTCCCAGGGGCTAGGGAGATAGCTCAGCAGTCTAAGTGCTTGCCTAGCAAGCGTAAGGACCTGGGTTCAATCCCTAGCACTGCATGCCATGCTGCCCTGGAACCCTGGTGAGTGGTGCAGGCCAATGAAATCCAACATAGTGGTACATGCTTGTAATTCCAGGAGGCTGAGACAGGAGGATCTCTATCAGTCTAAGCTGTGTAGCGAGACTCTGAGCCAAATAAATAAATAAAAACATTGTTTAAAAAAATTAAAAAGAACTCATAAAATTTGAGGATCAAAGAATCAACTGATCCAAAGAAATATGACAAAGATAAAAATAGGTCATTCATTTTTTAAAATTATGCAAAGCTTTCAAACATGAAATAAAATCCAAATACTAATAATTACAGAACATTAAAACAACTTTGAAATGACATTTCTCTGCTGTCACAATTGTGAATAAAATAATTGGCAGCACACTTTGTTAGCAAGAAGGTAAGGAAAGGGAGATGTACTCATGTCCCCTTCAAATGAGGACACGGATTTGTATGATTCTGGAGCAAAATTTGATTCTGCATAGTGAAAATACGAATGTACCTCCCTTTCTTACACAGTAATTCTGCTGAAAGTCTACAAAGTTATGACCTGTAGTATTAGAAACCACCTGATATCTTTTTTTTTCTCTCTGCATTTCAGGGAAGGATCTACAAGGTGTTCAGGGTCTCACTACTAGATTGGACTTATAGAGATCTGCCTGTTTACAGCCTCCTAAGAGCTGAGATTACAGGCATGTGCCACCATGCCCAGTCTCAATCACCATCTCAGGGCACCCTGGGGGCAGAGCTGGCACAGCAGGCCCGGGAATCAAACTCCCTGCCCCTGCATCTGCTTTCAGGCCCTTTAATCCTCTGAGCTATTTGGCCAGCCCACCACTTGATAGCCTTTGATTAAATTATGATATTTTTGTGCTTCAAAAGAATAAAGACGGTCCTTAAGAGCTGATACAATTTATGAATAGAAAATAGTAGTTAAAAGAGGAATACGCAAAAGAAAAAGAAACGGAGATTAAGAGTTGGGAAGACTGGATTGGAAGGAAGCGAAGAGGAATAAACAGGAATAAGGATGTATGACAACGTGTGCCAACTTTCCACTTAGACCATATAATTTAAATATTACATACAGGTGCTAAGGAACTATAATAAGACAGAACATATGCAGTATTCTTCCCTTTCTGAGGAAGGAAGAGACCATGAGTGAATGCATATGTATTCATTAATAGGTCCATATAACATACAAGAATGAACCAAAAACTAATGAAACTGATTTGACATGGTTACTAGGACAAGGTACAGGGATGAGAAGATGACATTTTCCCGAGATTACCTTTTTCTATTTCTCTGACTTTCACTTCAGAACCTTTCATGTGCTCTTTATGTTGAACAGCTAGTACCAACCAGGATGTAGGCAGAACTCAAAATGAGAGACAAATGAACCAGCCGTGGAATAGGATCATTACATCTAAAGGGATGGAGAAAAAAAGAACCTAACCTAAATGACTATAGAAAATTTTGTCACATCAGGAGAAAAAACTGTAAGTCTAAAAACTAACAGAATGTGCATAAATGTCATTAACCAGTAAATGGTATGTGTTAACAATTTTGAAATTCTTTTGTGTATATACTAGTGCTGAATAAAGTATATTTAAGAGGTATTGACTGCCACCTTTCTCACTGCTACAGAAAAAAAGTTTTCTAAGTAAGGAAACAAGAAAGATAAGTGTGAACCTTGGATTAATGCTGGCTCTAGGTTAGAGTCAGGGATAGCAGTAGGTGGTGTTCTTTCATGGTGAAAGCATGGGTTTTAAGATAATTTTTCTCCTTGATTGCTTGTAGTTATCTAGAATAACTATGGATTGGGCTCAGATGTGTCATCCAGAGATTGTCAGGGACTGGTGAGGACAGCAAGGGCTCTGTTCTAGCTCCCTAAAAGTAACAGGATATCCATTAGTGCTTCCACCTGAGTCACATGTCCCAAGTAGGATAACACCCAGGGTGCTTTCCAAGGGCCCTCAGCCCCCATCCTAGGTCTGTGCACAGACAAGTCTCCCAAACCAGAAGCAGTCTTCCTGAACCTTGTCACACCAACTGCTATGAGCCCTGGTCTTACTGCCCCTTGCAGCCCATCTGTAAGTGATAAATCTGCCCTGTTCTGCGTAGATGCTGCTTCTCACAAGCTGGGACTGAGGGTACCCAGAGTGCTGGTGATCAGCACCCATACTGTGGTGCATATACACTTTATCCCACCTCTACTCTGCCAGCACCAAGCACAGGAACTCCAGGTAGGATGAGCACACTTGTTGACTCAGCACCCTGATCCTAGTTTTTAAATACCTTTTACCAATAAAGAGAGCCAGAGCTTATTGAAAAAGAAAAAAAGCGGATTCCAGGGCTGAGTCTTGGGAAAGCACAAGAGAACATCTGAGGTTGTAATGCCGTTGAAAAGAAAGTGACCACAAGGGGATCATACCTCAGGAAAAACAGAGTGGTAAACCCACAAAAGCCCTTTCTTAACACTGAGCAATTTGGACACAAAATAAATAATGATGGTACTGGATTTAATCCATAGAATAAGATAAATGGCCATGAACTTGTAAACAAACAAAGCAATCAATAAATACCTGGGGGGGGGTCAGAGAGATCACTCTTCATTACAATAGATTTCTAATTAATAAATGTGAAACAATAGAAAATTGCTATTAGATGGGTACCATAGTGATAACTGTTGAAGATTAGATACACCGATGGATACTCAAATTGGAAGAGAGAAGTCTGAGAAGAAAGTGATTTGCATACAATAAAAAAGTGGAGAAATCTAGACACTAACATACCAAGTAATTAAGGTTGACATGACCAATAACAAGGCTTAAAGAAATCATAAAGGTTTCAATAGCATACATTAAGAAGTACAAGCGATTTCTGTGGTACTCATGACATAAAAAAAGGTAAGTTTATTACAACCATGAGAAAACATCAAATTCCAATTGAATGACATTCAAAACATAACTGGTGGGTATTTTTCAAACAGCCAAGACTGCAGCAGGCCAAATAGCTCAGTGGATTAAAGTGCTTGCTGAGGCAGATGCAGGGACTGGGGTTTAATCCCCAGCGTGTCTTTCTGGCCCCGCCCCGAGGGCACACTGAGATGGTGATTGAAACTGGGTATAGTGGTGCAAGCCTATAATCCCAGCACTTGGCAAGCTGAAAAAAAGGAGAAGCACTATGAGTCTAATTTGCATAGTGAAACCCTGTAGACCC
Organism: Octodon degus; assembly: GCF_000260255.1. Lineage (NCBI taxonomy): Eukaryota > Metazoa > Chordata > Mammalia > Rodentia > Octodontidae > Octodon > Octodon degus. The sequence goes on from NW_004524579.1 coordinate 2,790,950, forward strand.
TGTACTAAACAGAGAGAGAGAGACACCCAGAGAGAGAGAGAGAGAGAGAGAGAGAGAGAGAGAGAGAGAGAGACCCCAAGCGAGATGCAGAGTGAGATACCAAGAGATGCCGAGAGAGAGAGA
>NW_004524579.1:2791172-2826531 GCF_000260255.1 Octodon degus
AGAGAGAGAGAGAGAGAGAGAGAGAGAGAGAGAGAGACAGAGACAGAGACAGAGACAGAGACAGAGAGACAGAGAGAGAGAGAGTTATAAGAGCCAAGGAAGATTACAGGCACATTTTGGAGAAAACTAATGAGAAATATTAAAGTGGCTTCTGGAACAGAAAAAGGAGAAACACTGGTGAGATCTGAAGTCTGGAGTTTAATTAGTAGAGCATCAGCATCAGTCTCTTGGTTTTGATAATTTTGCTGTAGTTATCTAAGATGTTACTGCAGGAGAAGCTGGGAAAGTAGTATATAGACTTCTCAGTATACTTTTGTAAAATTCTGTAAGTCTGTATAACTTGCCCAAAATAAAAAGTAAGACAGAATCTACCAAGAATATGAATATTTTTCAGTACCTTCATTTCTACCATGTTGGCCTGAGCTATCTCTTTTAGATTGCTAAAAGTCCCTCCTAAATAGTTTCCTGCTTCTGTTCTTGCTCCAGAGTCACCTTTTTGTATACATGAGTCATACTGTATCATTTCTCTGTCCAGAATCTGCTCTGTTGCCTATGACTTCATGTCCTCCTTTCCCCTGTTTCTGTCCCTCCTCTCTTGGCCTCTTGCTTCTCCTGAGCATTCCAGGCCCACAGTGGAGGGGCCCACACCAGCGCTTCCCTCAGCTTAGGGTCCCCATGCCCACATTCACAACTCTTTCTTGAGGGATGGTGTCACTCTTAACCTATGAAATAGTGCAATCTGTATCCCGCCCAGCCCCAGTGCTTTCCTTCCCATTTATACACCTCTCCACCTTCTACCTCAACAGCTAGGTTCGCTACATATTAGGATTCTATTTTATCCTCCCTCCATCAATGGCCACTTTTCCACTTAAGATCCCTGAGAGAAGGTGCTTTTGCTTTCCTCATTGATTAATCTTTGGAACAATAATAGGAACACAGTGGTAGGCAGTTTACATGATTTCAAATAATTAATATCTCACTCATTTGTTGATAATATGCACCAAAAATTTGAATTTCTTCTTGTGACTAGCAACACCACGTTTTCCCAGAAAGGGAATGTGTGTGCTTGGAGTAGCACAAACATAATATCATTAGTGAACAAACACATCCAACCAGATATTTTATTATTTCATATAATAGTTATTTTTAGTTTCTGGGAAATATTTTGATAACTTTTTAAATAAGCTGTGTTTTGTGCCTGACTGTGAAACTGGATTACAACTAAAGCTGAGTGATCATGATGAATGGGGTATACACACAATTACGGCTTGCTTGTTTTTTTAAAAAATGAAAGTAGACATCATAGACTCTTAGACTCAATCTTTACTTTCACGTAGCATTGCTACTGGTAGCAACTGTTTTAGTTTATTTTGTGATATTCCCAACAGGTCCAGAAAGGTCATTCCTTGATCTGATAGTTTTTAATTGGTCCTATTGCACTTTTCAAACGAGATGGAAATGAAAGACATTTATGTCTTTCATTGGCAGAAGCCAAGTGTTTTAAGCAATATCAGCCAGTTTAAGAAATACCTGTTTCAGTGGGGTACTTTTTAAGAAAACCATTGGGTTTTGTTTGTTTGTTTATTTTCAAATATTTGTGTGTGTGTGTGTGTGTGTGTGTGTGTGTGTGTGTTTTCCTCTTTTAAAATGAAACTGAAGTAATGGGTGTTGGTAATGTTGCCAGTTGACACCTTATTTCTAGCATGCAATCAAGCAGCCTTGTGTTTTGTTTTCTTTTCCTGGTTCGTTGCCCCCTTTAACCTTATCAAAGCAGTTAAATTTCTTCAAACTGTCACCCAGAGCCATGTCAGCTTCTTAAACCAGCCACTGCTGACATGGCTGAGCAAAGCCAAATTGATCTATCACCCCCGGAGGCATTCTGCACAATAAGTTTGTGCCCAGCCACCCTGAGCTGGACTCCAAGTTCAGCCCACTGTGTCCTATTGCTGTGAAGTAAACTGCACTGCTTTGTAGCAGCATTTAAAAATACTTCTGCTTTTGTGGATTAATACCTGGGCTCCTCTATGAGCCTTGTACAGGCAAAACAGAATAAAGTTTGAAGGAAAAGATTGAAAGAAACTAATAAATCCAAGATATCGTGGCCTGTGGCTTAAACTATACCTAGAGCATACTCGACAATTCAAATGACATGAGTGGGCACGTTTGAGTCTAAAGGGAGCTTTCTCACTCAACTCTCAGTCTGCTTTTCTGGCTCTTCCCACCTTGTAGCTTCTCTGGCCTATCTATGATGAAGGCCTATGGAATAAGGTTCTAGGAAGAACTCCTCAAATACCTACACAATCAGCCCTCAAAATCTGTGGGTTCCACACCCAGCAGATTCAATTGACTTTGGATTGACAGTATTTTTGTAATGACTGATACCTTCGCAGTTGTATAGATATCTTTCTTTGTCACTGTTCCCTAAATCATATATCAAAACAACTATTTATATAACATATACATTGTGTTAGGTATTATATGTAATCTGGAGAAAATTTAAAGTGTTCAGGACTATTTATGGACATTCTATGCAAATATTACTCTACTTTATATAAGAGACTTGAGCATCCATGGGTTTGGAAACTTTTTTTTTTCTGTATTTGAGGGAAAAGTCTACAGAGTGTTCAGGGTCTCACTGCTAGATCAGACTTGTAGTAATTCTCCTGTTTACAGCCTCCCAAGTGCTGGGATTACAGGTACATGCCAACATGCTTAGTCTCAATCACCATCTCAGCGAGCCCCAGGGGTGGGGCTGGCACAGCAGGTTTGGTGATTGAACCCTGGCCCCTGTGACTGCTTGCAGGCACTTTAATCCACTGAGCTATTTGGCCCGCCCTGGGGTTTGAAGACTTTGAGGAGGCTCTCGAATCCAACCCACCAATATCAAGGAGCAATAGTCATTGCCTCTGACAGCTTCTATATTGTCATGTCGAGATCTGACCCCTCCATAGAGCTTCATGAAACATGAAAACTTCTGTATACAAAGTAGTCTTGAACTGTTTCTTCAAACTATTATCTGTTGTTACTAATATCTTGATAGTTTAGGCTAAGTGCTAAAATTAATTTACTATAAAATAAGTAGAAAAAATGTCCAGTGTGCATGAACCAAGTGGCCTAATGCTGTGCTTTGGGTCTGGAGTGTCCCACAAAGCCTCATGTGCTATACTCATCCAGGCATAAATCCATGGGTGAATTCAGAGGTCAAAGAGGAGGTGGGGTCTGGTAGGAAGAGGCGGGCCACTGGGAGCTTGACCCGCAAGGGAACATCATGGTCCTCGGCTCCTGTCTTCACACTCTGCTTCTTGGTGAACAGCTTCCCTTCCCAGCAGAGCCTTCTACAGTGCCAGTTTTACATTGGAACCAGACAACCGTATGCTAAAACCTCTCAAATCAATGAGCGCAAGTACACTCTTCCCCATTTAAGTTGTACTAGGTGTCTTTTTCAGGGAATAAGAAAGTGACTGAAGCACCTAACTATTGGAACTTCAATAATTTTACAAGTTAGTCAACATAATCCTTATCACTACCGGGAGTTAATATGAGACATCGAGAGGCCACTTTGAGTCCAGCCACTGAGATGTGTCATGTTTTTGGATAGTAATGTCCCCATTAGCTGATTAGCCAAACAGCAGGGAGATTAGTGAGGTCAGAGGTTAGCTTAGCTGCTTGCAGAGCTAGAGCAGATGTCAGTCAGGCATGCTTCCCTGACAGGGTCTGTGGAAGCCTGGATCAAGTCCTTGTGCATGTAGAGACCCAGGAAGGGACAGACTTTTCTTTATTGTACTTTCCATGTAGACCTTGAAGGTTACCTCCATCCTGCTGCCACTCATCTGCAGTTTTTAAAGATATTTTTTGGCTGTCTGAATTAGAAGAGTTTTCAGTCTCCATAAGCAAGTTATTCTAAGATTTCTGCATATAAAGTGCATCCTTAAGTTACTATTGTGCCTTACTGCCCAGACTTGTTTATGTAACTCTGGTATAATGCTACAAAATCTTACTTAAAATATTTCTTATTGGTTTGCTAAAATTCCTGCATAAAGATTCATTTTTTGGATATGCCATATTAAGTAATTTTCAGAATAAAACTGACATCTATGCTTTTACAAGCTACTTTGATAAAAATGGAAGCTTGCTTAAATTCTGTAATCAGTAATTGAACATCTTGTGTAAATCCTGCCCTCTTATTGTAGGAATTATAGAGATAAGGTAGTTCTTGTCTGGTCAGAGGATACAGGCAGCAAACAAATAATAAAAGTGTCATGTGCTAATTACTTTCTATACAATCAGCATGATGCATTCCCATGAATGGGAGATCATAAATCTCTACATTTTGAAAACAGTGTTGCTCAACCATTAGTTTAATGTTCAAAGGTCAGGAGAATACACACATAATATGTAAGCCAGTTATGGAGATGACCATCAAGGTCCTTATTTGCTCATGATTTTTCCATTGAAAAGTACTGAAATTCGTGTCACAGGAAAAAATTGACAATTTCTTAATACTAACTGCCATTAAGCGTTCTATCTAGGAGTCTACTGATTGCTTGCTGATCTAATTTTAACCTCTGATTTTACTTCCTATAATACATTCCTTCAAGAATCTTTTTCTGAGTTTATTTTTATTTCATAATCAAACTGCACTTACACTGCTATCTATCTGTGTATCAGTCTATCTATTTATCTGTCTATATCTATGGAACATTACATGATGCTTTTTTATTATTCTCATTCTGGAATTTTCTAGAATGTTCCATATGATTTGTTGTTGTTGTTTTTCAGTAGAACTCAAAACAAATTTAACCAGAAGTAATCTTGGATATACGAGATCTATGTGAACTTTTTACCAACACTTGGCAAACTTTAAGAGATGAGCTACTCCCTCATTATAGTATCTTTAAATATTTCACAGTGTTTAAACATCACTTCCCTGAAGGCCTTGCAACACTTTCAGAATAATCATTTACTTTCTTGATGTGTCCTCTGACAGGAATCACTGAGAATCACATAGTTTATGTGCAAAATTTGAATTTAATGAGTAATTTAGCCTAGGATATATAACACTTCTCCCAAAATGAACTTTTTGTCTCATTGGAGCTAAACAAGCAAAGAGATCAATAATCTTGAAATGCTTGTGATTTGACACATCAGTAATAAACAACATGTTGGTTTATAGTCAGTATCTTCAATTCTAAGAGGAAAGATGCCTAAAGAAGTCACAGAGAGTGAAGGCAGAGACAACAGTGAAGAGCTGATGGCTGCTGCAACCCTAGAATGATGAGGTACTCAGGGCTTGCTAGCAGAATAAAAACAGGTAACTACAATGGCCAGGTACTAAGAACCATGGCGACCCAGGAATAGTGAAATGACTTGAAATATCAGTAGAAGTGAATACACCAGAGATGATGCTGAGGTTCTGGTGCAAGGTTTTCAACGCATCTAATATCAAAATCATGACCTCAGGAAATGTGGCTCATCCTCCTAGCATCCTCATCTTCTCAGTAATAGAAGGTCTATTTTCTCTAACCTGGCCTCTCACAAGAACTTCTCACTTAGTCATTCTGAATATAGTCTTCCTGTATCTTAACATGGTGGGAAAAGCCATCAAGTGCAAACAATCTGCATTTCCAAAAGCTTTGTTCATACTATTGGTTGGATTTGATATTCAAGATGGTGGCTCGCCATTGTCTTCAGCCAGTGACCTTGGAATGCTTAAGATTAGGCAACTACAGAATGAGCAGGAGGACAAATATATGCTAAATTGGTAGATAACTAATCATCATGCATCTCACAATCTTCAACATACTTTTGCATTTGATTTTTACAGCAACTTCATAAAGGCAAAATCTCTTGTTGAAGTGGAAATGAGACACAGAAGTTTAATTTTCTGAGTAAAAAATAGAAAAACTACTGTACTAAGCCTTAGCAACTTCCAACAGAACACAATGATGTAAAAACTTGTAATTATTAGTTTGTTGTTTTCTTCATGTTCTGATTCTCAATATTAGATACATACATGCAATGAAATATAAATATGCCAGAACTTATGATATTAAACACTAAAATTTAGATGAGTTACTTCCCTGAAATTTTTCAATTGTACAAGAGTCTTGTGACTTCCTACCTTTTATATACCATGAAACATTCTAGAGCACAATTGAAAAGACATTTTTTAATTTCTGTTTCTGTCTTTGTTTTTAGAGACAAGGTTCCTACTATACAGTTCACGCTGGCCTTGAACTCACTGTGTATCCCAGACTGGCCTTAATCTCACTATGATTCTCTTGCCTCAGTCTCTGAAGTGCTGGGAGGACAGGAGTGTACTCCACACACAGCTAAAATTAGGTTTTTCTTTTTTGTCTTTTTCAGGTGGGGTCTTGCTATACAATTCATGTTGGCTTTGAGCTCACTTTGTAGCCCAAGCTGTTTTCAAACTTACAATGATCCTCCAGCCTCAGTCTCCTGAGTACTAGGACTACAAGTATGTGCCACTATGCTTGGTAAAAATAGATTTTGTTATTATTTCTCTGCTATTAAAGATTAAAAGAAATCACTGGACTTCTGTTCTTTAAGTTGTGAGACATTGAAACTAATTGGCGTACTGTCTGGCCCAGCCCTGTCAGCCTCTCCTTTCCTGGGCACAATAGCCTGAGGCCAAGTGTTCCTGGGAATTAGGAGCCAGCATAGCAAACTCCCACAGAAGAGGCTAACATCCCCCCTACTCAAATCATTTCTTCTATTTATACCCTGAATATTGTTGCTCAAATCTTTAGATTGAGTTTCTCCTTCCTGCTTCCCTTTCTCTGAAACAAACAACATAAAGGAAAGTACTTCCACAGTCTCAGGCCTCTGGCTCTGGCCCTCATCCCTCTACTCACAGGACAGTGGCAATGGGGTACTCACTGAACTGAACATTACAAGACCCATTAAATCCTAGCCCTTCTTCATATCAGAGCACAAACTTCATCTAGGGATCACTGAGGCTTACTTCATGACAGACATTGTCTTAGTCACTTTCCGTACATGGAGACAAAGTACCTGATACACCAACTTAAAGGTGAAGAGGTTTATTTTGACTCAAGGTCTTCGGAGGATTCAGCCTGTAGCTGGATGACTCCAAGGCAGAAAGGACTTTGCAAGGGTCTGATGGAAGAAAGCTACTCCTGACAGGGCAACCAGGAAGTTGAGGGGGGAAAGAGGAGCTGAGGAGGAAAATCTACCCTTCAGGTCACACCCACAGCTTTCAACCAAACCTTGTCTCCCAACATCATATTCAGCTATGGATTCCTCAGTAGATTGATCTATTAGGGGATGCACTCCTGGTCCAATCCTCTTCCAAAAGCCCCCTCCCCTGGGACAGATGAGGCTTGTTCTCAGTGTATTACAAATATTAACTTATTTCTCACAATGTCAGTACAAGGTAGGTAATATTATTACCATCTTTATTTTACTTATAAAGAGCTTGAAAATGATAGCTGAGGTGACTTGCTCAAATGAATTAATAACAGAGCTAGGACAATCGGCAACTCATTAATTTTCTCTGAATTTGCTTCTTAGTCTGTGAAATCGAGTTAAGGTCATGTCTCATAAAGCCATGTCTGGATAACATAAGAAAGTCTGGGTGGAAACACTCACTAAACCATAAAAATCCGTATAACATACCAATAATATTCTTGACTGATACCTTGATCCTATTATTTTCTAGAATCTAAATGATCTGTCTGATTTTGTGCCACAGCTTTATTAGACTGTTTAGTTAGTGTTATCCTGGGCATTTTCTTTCCTTTGCAGCCTGAAGCTACATGTGCTTTGACTTACCTGGTTAGCCTCCATTCTGCAAATCAAATGAATAGTTCAATCCTACTTCATTCTTCACTTGATACGGGTGTGCTGAGCTTATTACAAGCCCTCAATGAGGACTGTCCAAATGACCCAAGCAATCATTTTAGATATAAATACCCCTAAAATCCAGAAAAAGTTTATATAATAAAAGCTACAATTTATAATAGTTCTGTAAGTAGGGGAAGCCATAACCAAAAGAATGTGCTCCATTTTAAACAGAACTATTACATACCTCATTCCCATAAAAGCAGAACCAAGAAATATTGATCAAGGGCAGGTAGTGTGGCCAACACAGTGTCATTGCACCTCATGAATTTTGTTCCTTATGTGACCATCATGTCATGTTGTCCTTACACTGCAAGAAACACCAGATATATAAATTGACCTATAGATCCAGGATGCATTGTTTCTGTGATTGTACTTCTTCCTTTGAGGAAGATCTGATCCCTCATAGGTGGTAGTCTTTGGATTCTGCTTTACTTTTTGTTTTCACTAACTTCTGTGCTTGTTTGCAAACTGTTTTAAAGTTTGTGGTTTATTCTCTAAGTCTTGAGGTTCTAGTCCCATATACTTCACAAAGTAATATCAGGTACATGGAATCCCTTCTTCTCTATATTTCTTCCCATCATCTCTCGCAGCACGGCTACCACAAGCCCACCTCTCTTGTTCACAGCTGCTTGTGTGATTATATTTGGGCCTTTGAGGCAGTCACGTGAGCAAAGGCAAAATGGGTCCATATGGCTTTGCTCTGGAGCCCAGCATACCTTCAGGGGTGAGCCCTAAGGGAAAAAGAAAACAAAGAAACAACCTATCTCAGAAGCTTCTTTACAGATTTGATTGCCTCATTGTTTCATAATTACATACTAGTATATAATTGGTATATAATTAGCATATAATGTAAGCAAAGAAATGGACCTAAAAAGGCTGGTTTGTTCCTGATTATGCAAATATTAGGAGCATAACTAAAAGTAGAGTCCAAACCTGACTTGTACTTCTCATTACTCATAAAGTACCATCACTAATGAGACCTAAAAGATATTTACTGATGTCCTCTTGTGCTTGTGTGTAAAGGACATAATCCCAGCTCATAAAGAACTTACACTCCATTGTTGAAGCCAAATAAAATTATATCACAATTTTACCTACATGTTATTGACAGGTTAAAAGTCACATTTACCATAAAACATAGATCTTGCACACTGTTGGTAGGAATGTATCACTAGAGTTATCACAGAAAAGTGTTGAAGGATCTGTTGAAGGATCCTCCAACACTTAAAACAGAAGCAGCATGTAGGATGCAGCAACCCCACTTCTGAGTATTTGTCTGCAAGAACTGAAGTCGGAATCTCAAAGGCACGTCGACATTCCCAAGTTTATTTCAGCACTGTCACAAATAGTCAGGATGTCCGGATGCCCAAAATGTTATCCTAAGGAAAGAATGATAGGAAGAATGTATCATGCACATCCAACAGGATACGTCAGCCTTAAAGAAAAGAGATTCTGTTACATAACAGAATGAATGGGCCTGGGATAGGTACGCCAAGTGATACGTGCCGAAGAAGAGCAAATGCTATCTGAGTGCGCTTGCAATCAGGAAAATAAGTTTTAAGAAAGTAGTTTTTGTGTTGTGTCCCTACAAGATGAGAAAGAGACAGTGACAGAGAGAGACAGAGAAGATAGAGAGAAAGCAACAGAGAGAGGGAAAGAGAGACACAAACACAGAGAGAGAGAGAGAGAGAGAGAGAGAGAGAGAGAGAGAGAGAGAGAGAGAGGAGAATAGCAGTAAGGAAAAGAGGATGAAAAATACTATTTTATAGAGGTATAAATCTGAATATGTATAAAATCATGAGCAAGTTTCTATATTCTTTCCCTAGAATTTGTTGAATTATCATAAATCACCCTCTACTTGTTAATGTGTCAGATATATAAGAAGACACATGTTCTCTCTCTCTCTCTCTCTCTCTCTCTCTCTCTCTCTCTCTCACTCACACACACACACACACACACACACACACACACACACACAGTAGATCCATTCTCCTTTCACAAAATTTGTAAGCTTTCACATTTATCTCAAGTACAGCAATGCCTTGATTCACAAATGCTTGTGTGCATATACAATTTACTTTGCCAACAGAAACATTCAGCAAAATTTTGCTTCCACTCCTGAACTCCAGATTGGATGAGAAAGGCGACTACGGCCATCTTCTTTGCCCTGACACATGGTGATGGCTTTCTCTAGTCAAGACCATGGTCAAGGTCAGACCTGTGCACATCTGCTGTGAAGGCTTTTTCAGCACACACAGTATTATATGGAACTATTCAGTTGGCATGGCTCCAAAGAACGTGCAGAGTCAGTGTCTAGGTAAAAAGAGAGTGTAGAGTGATAAGGAAGATGCAGAGTGTTGATGAAGGTAGCCAGGATAGGCAGAGCAGTAATGAAGGTGACAAGAAGTATAGAGCAGGAAGAGTAAGAAGAGGCTTTGAAGAAAATTGTCATGGAATTGAAGAAGGAAAATACCCATTGAATTACAAAAAGCATGAATGTGGTATTTGTGTGACTAATCTGGCCTTAATGTACAAGAAGTTAAAAATCTGAAATATTTTGAAGAAAAAAAATACCACCAAAGGAGCTGATGTGGCAAAAGGAATAGCAGTGTTTACCAAACTGAGGACACAAGTGCTAGAGGAGGTAAAATGAAAAAGTGCAAACCTTTCATTAGTGAGAAATAGCTGACAGGTGAGGGCCTTAGTGAAGCTGAGATCTGTGAAAAAGCTGGGCAACTGCACAGTGATTTACTGCAAGAAAACCCACCTACAAACTCAACAAGTGACGAACTGAAAGCCAGCAGAGGGTGGCTTGATAAATCTGTAAGAGACATGGCATCCATGGTACAGTGAGACACAGTGTGGCTTCCAGTTCTGAGAAAACCACTGCAAAAGCCTGCAAGAAAAAAATACCCGAAATTTATGAAGATACAAGATTATCCTGCTCAACACGTGTTCAACTGCTATCAAACAGGGCTCTTCTGGGAGAAGATGGTAAACAGAATCTGTATCATACAGGATGAAAAGACATTCCTGGGGCACAGCCAGAGAAAGACACATTGACCCTTCTGCTGTATGAATACCAGCACTGATCTGAAGAGCAAGCCACTACTGGCGCATCATTCCCAGATCACGTGTGCATTCAAGGTATAGCGTGTCAACAAGGCTGGACTGCCTGTCATGTGGAGGCCAATGTGAAAACTTGGGTCACAAGGCAGCTCTTTATGGTATTACTGCACAATGTGTTCAATCCTCATGAAATATCTTTCTACCTGAAGGGCCCTTAATCTGATAGACAATGGCCTGGCAAGACCTTCAGCCTTGGTGGATGATACGGACACTGTGGCCTAGTCCCTCTCCCCCAAACATAACACCTATTCTCCAGCTGATAGAGTAGCAAGTGATGTGCAACTTGAAGACGCTGTGCACCAAGGCATTCTTCACCAGGTGCTTAAATGTCACCGAAGAGATGTTTTTGATGCTGAAAGAGTTCTAGAAGAAACATTTCAGAGTCCTCCATTGCATCAATCTCATTGGCAAAGCCGGGGTCTTAAATTCAGCCTGCAGGAAACTGGTCAGAATATGTCACCAAATGGGAGTTTGAAGGATCTGACGTGTAGGAAGGGAGGTGACAGCATTCATGAGCAAGAGCATAGATCCAGGAGTCAGTGGTGCAGACATAGAGGAGCTCGTGAGGACCAAAAAAAGAGAAGTTGATGATGGAGAACTTTGTAAACTCAGAATGAAGAGCAGAAGGTGCTTATTGAAAGGTATCTCACTGAGGAAGAGTAAGATAGAGAGGAGGTTATCAGTGATATGATAAAATCTATTCTGGAAAACTGAAATGAGCGCCAGGATTTCTTTGATAAGCACCACCCCACTATAACCTTCATGAACAGAGGGTTGGTGTTGAACCTGATGGACAACAACATGGGCTCTCATTCCCAGAGAGTTATTTAGTGCAGGAAATAAACAAGTGACGTTAGACAGGAGTTTTTGTCAAAATTGACCTTGGAGCTAAGAGGCAAAGAAGAAAGGCAATTCTGAAGATCTCCCTACTATTCTTCTGGTTGGGCATTCTTCATCCAAATGATAACCTCCTCCTGACCATCCTCCTGTCCTCCATGGCAGAAGTTTCCTCCAGCTAGGCTAGCGTTCTCTCTCCTCATATTTTACTACATTGTAATACTTTGTTTCATATTTTTGAGATTGAAAAATACATATGGAACAGAATGGATTAACTTTATTTACCCGAAACCTTAATGGCAAATTTAATTCAGTTTGCAGCCATTTAGGTTTGTGATAGGATTCACAGAATTAATTGATTTCACTGTGTGTCTGACCACCATGCAAATGGGAACCACTGTTCTGTCTTTCACAGCACATAGATAGGTCTGTTATGTTAATGTTTTGTTTGTTTTTTGCAGTATTAGAGATGAAACCCAGTATCTTCACACTGAACTACTTTCCAAGCCCTTTTTAAATTTTTAATCTTAATACATGGTCTTGCTAAGTCTCTAAATTGCCCAGACTGTGCTCAAACTCACAATCTTCCTGCCTCACACATCCTACTAACTTGTTAGACAAACAGAGGCATTCATGCATCTAAAGTGTACAAACATTTGGAATTGCTATAATTATTTTTACAAGTGAATATATATGTGTATGATAATGTATACCAACATGTTACAGTGAAATGCACCATAAATTTGCTGTAAGAAAATCTACCCAAAGCTGAACTGCCAATTTCCCAAAGGCATGATTTCAAGTGATTAATTGATTAAAATCCTGCAGAAAAATAGAAATTGTGCTGCATTTTTACACTGACAATCACATAAAAGTCTTTTTTATTCTTGGCAACATTTGCTGTCATTCTTTTGTAATGAACATAAATGAGAGTTTGCATATAATCTATTATCCAAAGTAAGGTATGTTTTAGAATGAAAGAGAAAGTTATTAAAAAATTACACTGGGGTACCCATCATAAACCAGGTCTGTCATGGGCAAACAGAACATTTTGTGCCATTAGCTAAGCTAGTGATCATCGTGTTAGAAAGCTCACTTGCCAGACTGAATTTTAATATATACTGAAGAAGACATTGAAGAGATGCACAGAAGGAAGATATTAATGGTAATATTTCATTTTTATTTTATAATTTATGGCTGCCTTTAGAGGTTCTTATGAAATAATTATTATTTGTATTTCTGTTCCAGCAATGGATACCAGTATCTCTCACCAGTAATTTCTCTGGCTTTTCTGAACAATGCTCACACTCCGTGACATATGGAATAAACTACATAAATCTGATACTTGCTCATAACTGCTTTTCTAACCCCGGGAGAAAATGTGTAGTTCTGACCAGCAGTTAGTGAGATGATCAAAGGGAGCCATTGCTAAGATAGATCTATTCAAGGCTACAGAGCATGGACTATTAGCCGCTCCTTGCAAATGCCTCAATACCGCGTACCCAATAACCGTTCCATGCCTAATTTAAATTGTAATTGTTTTAAACTTTATAGGATGTAATCCAGGATATGGAGTATTGGATCGACACATAAAGTTGTGACATACAGAATATGAAAACATCTAATTACTCTTCATAAATATTTAATAGAGAGAAGTCAGAACTTGCCTGAGAATTGCAGGCTTTATAAATCACCATGGTAACAATTAATGTGTTTCTCCATGTCCACGTATTAATGAGGAATTGGGAACACATGCATTGGTGCAGTACACAATTTTAATCAGTGAAATGGATATAAAAGTTACTCCTGACAATAAGGCTACATTCAGCTTTTGTATGTAATGCAGCTATTTGCTCCATTTGCTTTCATTAGAATTAGTTTGCTCACATAAAATACAATTTATCATGTACCTCCATTTTCATGGTACAGTAAGCAAATATAGTTTTTGCCTTCAAGGGAAATTATAAGGCTACAACATTTTCTCTCTAAATTATATCAGCAACATTCACTTAGCTTGAGAATTCACTCTGATACTGGACAAAATGGATATAGATTATGCACGGGTGAATGCACACTTTTACCCAATACCATTAAGTCTTTGTTAACATTTATTTAATATGGCGAGAATCATCGAATCATCTTCCATTGTTACAAACTATTATATATTAATACTATTCAACTATACATTTATTTGACAAATATTTAATGAGTATATGCACTGCTCTAGGTTGCTAGCAATTCTACAATGAGCTGGAAGTGGAGGCTTCTCTTTTGCTACAGCTTCCATCTTATTAGAGGAGACAGATAAGATACAAAATACCCTTCAGTGTAATCTGAGACAATAATTTCTATGAAGAAAAATAATAAGATCTTAATCTAGCAGTGTTTCAGCTGCTTAGAAAAGGTTGATTTAGTATGGGTTGGTTGTTCTTGATGGTTTTTCACTGGAATGGTTACAGGTGTATCCAAGGAAGTAGCAGTTGGGTAGAGCTCTGGTGAGATAAGGAAAGGTTTAATAGAATGCTAGGAAGGAAGGACAAAGTGGAGAGGATGCCTCTAGGGAGGGAATGTTGAGTGCTGTCAAGTAGCTACGAGGGAGGAGGAGGAGAAAAAGAGTTCAAGGAGAAAGAGAAGGACCATATCATGAAAGGTGTTTGGAACATGGAAGTGATTGGTGGTTTCTGGGAACCAGAATAAGGGTCCCTACAAGCTACCCGTGGCCTAATAGACAGACTATATGCATGGATTACATTAAATGAAAGGGAAAAGAAAACCTAGTGGACTTTGTAGCTCTGATTCGCGTAAGGCGATTATCCTGCATTATTTGGGTGTGTCCATTTTAATCACATGAGACCTTAACATGGAAGATCCTCTTGGCTGTGGTTAGAGAGAGAAGAGATAACAGAAGCTGGCTCAGCAAGATGCTGTATTGCTGGCTTAGAAGACGAAAGGCGAAGCCACAAGACAAGGTGGCATCCCAGAGCAGGAAAGGACAAGAAGTGAATTCTTTACTAGAGGCTCCAGAAAGGAATGTAACCCACATATATACTGATCATACTCCAATAAAACCTTTGTTAGATTTCTTTTATCCTACAGATATATAAATAAATAAATGTGTATTATTTTAATCCACTACATTTGTGGTAATTTTTATAGCATCAGTAGGCGCCAGTAGAGAAAATGCAGTGAGAGAATGTAGGCACAGCACCAGAGTGAAAAGTTGTGTCTTCTCTAATTTTGTAGCATACAATCTTTGAAGGACAAATGAAGAAGAGATAAAAAGAGGATCTAAAGGAAAAGGAAAACAAAAGTTGAGAAATGATCAACACATTCTTTTCTCTGACCATTCTGAGACTCATACAAAGAAGTATAAATTAAAAGTCTCCTCATTTTACTGTGTAGTGTGAGGGCCACTCTTTTATGTTGCCAATAAATGACCACAGACTTAAGATTTATCAAATGTCCACTGTTCCCCAGCTGCAGGAAAGCACTCAGTGTCTTAGAAGCACTTGACCTCTGATGCCACTGTATTTGGTGGTTTTGATGTGTTCATGTAAAGGCCAGAAAAGGGCAAAAATCTTAGAAGGGGTCAGATCTTAGATGAGAGACTAATGGGCCTCTGAAAAGTGGGCAGAGAACTTTAAGAGTTGGAAATTCTAAGAAAGGCAGAAAGTAGTACAGGTACAGGGAGAGAGAGAGCATTTTGATTGCTGAAGTGCAGGGTACACAGAAGTCATCTAACAGAAGTATTTCCTAAGTTCTCTTAATCCTTTGAAGTATTCTTCTCTGTCATGTGCAAAAATAGGACAGACCCAAGATCTCTCTTGGTAATTACAGCCTTGCTGACCCCAAATAAAGTACATGAGGAAAAAAGAAATGAATTAAATTATCTAAGAAATATATAATTTGCTGAGAGAAAGAGAAGGTTAAGCTATGAGATTAAGTTGTGAGATTTCTTTCTTTCAGTACATATTTATTGAGCAGTTGTTCTTTGTCAAGCAGCGTCCTTGATGCAATGACGTAATGATTGTAAGACACAGAATTTTTCTCTAAGAGATTCATAATACTGACTGCATACAAGATTTAACAGTGCAAACACTGGGTTTCCATTTTCTTCAGAGGATTTCTCTTCATTGTGTTTTCAAAGACATGAAAATTAAAACCCAAAGAGTGAGTAGTCCACTTCACATATACAGTGGTATCTCAGTTCAGGAATGCGTCTGTTCCTGGACAATTTCGTTCACAAACTGAAGCATTCCGCAAAACTTTGCTTTTGCTGGTACATCGGAAGACAAACACTACAGGAGACGCCTTCCCCAGAACGGTGGAATGGATTAATTTCAGGAACTGAAACACCATTGTAGTCTAGTGCATAATAACCTTATGCACAAATTCTTGGACAAAATCTCTTGGATGGAGACTTTTCTGTATTTTCAATTAAAACTGATCACCACTTTTTGGGGACCATACATGGGATGTTCTGCTGTCATGATCTGAGGCTAGAGAACAGAACCATGTCACTTAATTCATCAACAAATTACTAGCAATGTTATTCTCACTTAAGTTTCAGAATATATGACTATATTATTCCTGGATAGGAATTTAAAGACACAAGATTTATAGCTCAAAAAATAACTTGAGTGTATAGCCCATCCTCGTTCAAGTTATGAAAAATATGTTTTCTTTGTTCCTTTCCATTTCTAACCCAAAGCGCCAAGAGATAAGGATATTTTCTCTCATTGTCTGGGTAGAATTACCCTAGGAGTTTCCTCTGCAGTTCTTTTAGTTTTTAGTATTTTTCGTTTCTGTGGCTGCTCCTCATGGATACAACTCAACATAGTGATAGAGTTGAGTGCAGGATATTTGAAACAGGATAGGTAGTTAAACTGAAAATTTGTGGCTCAAGCTGATATCTATGACTACCCTGGAACAATGGTACATAAAAGGAAAGCTCTAGCACCAATGACAGTGACCAGCCTCTCAAATGATTCTACTGAAGTACATTAGGAAGATAAAACAACTATATTATAATCAGGAAAGTTACATTCTAGTCTTCCCAGGTCAAAACTTGCTTTGTAATATTTAGAAGAATTCTCTCCCTCCAAACCATACCATTTTTTCCTTTCTACCACAAGAGGAAATGGTAATGGAAAGGCTATACAACACATTGCCTGGATCACAACTCAGTTAATGAAAAGGTGTAAATGTTCATGATATGTCCTCTAGGGCTAGGATCTGTGTGGGTTTCCTCTATAGGAAACAGAAACATACAAGACATATAAGTATTATCTATTACTTAGGGTTATTATTCCTGGCAGTGTTCACATCTTCTGATGGCTTCTTCTCAATAAGATGTCCAAATCATCTCCTTCGACTTCTATTCAGTTGCCACTAGATTGCCAATAAATATATCTCTCTCTCTCCCTCTCTCTCTCTCTCTCTCTCTCTCTCTTTCTCTCTCTCTCTCTGTCTTTCTCTGTCTCTGTCTGTCTCTGTCTCTGTCTGTCTCTGTCTCTCTCCCTCTGTCTCTCTCTTTCTCTCTTTGTCTCTGTCTGTCTGTCTGTCTGTCTCTGTCTCTGTCTGTCTTTCTGTCTCTGTCACTGTTTCTCTCTCTCTCTCTCTCTCTCTCTCTCTTTCTCTCTCTCTCTCTCTGTTTCTTTCTCTCTCTGCCCACCTACCATAAGATGTAGTGTTACCAACAAGAATTTCGGTGTCTAAAAACTCTGGGTGTAAACTGTAATGTACATTTACTGAAGGTCTGAGTTTGATCAGTTGCTTACCCTTCCTGAGCACAGGAGTATCTCAATGTGAATAGAATAATGTGATATATTTTAAAGAATTGTCTTGAATATTAAGGTTAAAACTTCAGAAAGATATGAATACAGTATTCATGATCATTTTTATATGTGAATTATTCCCTTTTGAGTTCAGTGTGGGGTGAATGCTTCTGACATGACTTCTGCCCCACACATTTAGCCTTTAAAAAGCCACTCTGTTGATCTTTTAATATATTTTAACAAGATTTTAATCCATTCTATTAATACATAATTTAAAATATAACAAATATAGGTAGCTACAAAGTTATATTATACTATACTAGTATTTTTATTTGTATTCATTACCTATTGGCAGCAAAAAGAACAGACCACAAAGGCCTGGTCTTCACTGACTTCTTTCTTGTGTATTCGAGAAACCGGTATATCCTCCTTCTTGGCTCTAGTTATCCATAGCATCACAGTCCTCTTCTAGTGCTTGCTTCTTCAACCAGGGAGTGTTTGTGCAAACATTCAGGGGGAAGGTGCACACTCACACATGCACTAAGCTCAGAAGAAGACAATAGGTTGGCAACTGTTGGGAGCTGTCCCGGCCGCTCCCCTAAGATGGCGCCAGTTTCCTGCTTCCGGGTTCTTGTTACCGCGTAAACAGCCTTGTAAAATGTGTGTCTGCCTGGATACTGATGATTCTGACCTATCAGCTTATGATCCTTGCTTTAACTTGATTGGCTGCCCAGATCCTATATAAGTCTGTGACTCTACCCCCAAGAAGAGAGAAGAGGAAGATAGACGAGGGTGGAGGATCTTGTTAGATCCAATTGCGCTGTACACAATAAATACTGAGAGCTGACCCACAAGTGATAGACTCTTATTGATACGGCACCAAACAGGCAACTAGGGCATGAATCTAAGAACCCAAGTTCTCCTATGAAATACTCCAAACTCATACTTGTTGGCAAGAGGCAGCAGGCTACACAAATGAACTCTTATCAAAAGCGACAGAGACAGAATTTTGCAGTGCCAGAAAATAAGGCTACATATAAGTGCTATAAATTAAAAATAAATAAATAAATAGCCCACTAATGTTACATGGACACAAGAGACACCCAAAGAGTTCCTGACGGATGAGGAACATTTGGAATAATAAAATATTTTACTGGATGATGACTCCTATAATAAACAAATATCAGTAACACATTTTACATAGAGTGGTACCTTGGTTCACAAAATTGATTTTTTCCATAATTTGGTCACAAATCAAATTGGACAAGAACCAAGTCAAATTCAATAGTTAGGTTCTACAATGACCTTATGGGGAAACTTGATTCCATTCTCATTAAATTTTGTTTGCTACCAGAATTGTGGAAAAAAATAATGTTCATGAACTGTGTTACCACTGTGGATATAAATGATTGAATAAATGAATGGGAGAGAATACACAAATGTTTCTTGCAGAATTCAAAATAATCTTTGTGCATATCCTGACCTAAAGGAGAGGGATTGTAACTAATTCCTTGAGTGTATACTACACATAGTAATTACTTTCCTTCCTTCTAAGGAACAAATTATGGAAAGATGGGGAAGAAACAATAACTTCACAAAGGAACAAGCTAAGAAGCATGCCTCACTCCGACGGTAGTATGTCACACTGACAGCATGTTCCCTTGGTATGTGGTGAGAATTGTGCTTCTGTGTCTGTCCTCCGCACAGCAAGTTATCTAGGTCTAAGAATGAGAGAGACATAAATAATCCTTATTGAGAAACATTCTATAAAAAGTTTGACCAACTTTTTAATATTTCTCAAAATTATCAAGGTATCCAAAACAAAAAATGTTCAAGAAACTGTCACAGTCCAGGAGCCTGAGTAGACCCAATGACCAAATGTCACATGGTTACCTAGGTGCAGTCCTGAAACAGAAAAAAGACTAAGTAAATACAAATATGTTGTGTACCTCAGTTAATGATACTGTCAATATTGACTCATGAATGGTAGCAAATATGACACCAATGAACAATTTACTAACGGAAGAAATTAGCTGCAGTTCATAGGAAGTCTCTGTATTTAACTTTAGAATTTTTTGTTAATACAAGCTTTTCTAAAAATAATATCTATTTTTTAGAGTAGACAGAAGAATGTCTAATGAAAGCAACAGTGAATATCCAAGTATTGAAATGGACTTACAGCCATAGAAAACCAGATCTGGCAACAATGAAGAGCTCCGATGGAAGGCCGTTCTGGCTGTTCCGCTGGGTCCACGTGATTTCCCAGCTGTTTCATCTGCCACATTGCCTTCTCTTCACAAACTGCTTCAACTGCTAGCTAACCTTGCATACAGTCCACCAAAGGTACCATCCCTCCTCCCACATCTTCATCAGTTGCAGGAAGCTTCTTACCTGTGCTATTTCCAATTTGCTTCTTCAGATTAAATTAACAGCTTCCAGATAAAAAGTGTTTCTGTCTTTGAAACAGGCATGCAGGTTCGATCCCCCCAGTCACTGTGGGCAAAAGGAGTAAGGGTACCATGGCATCCTCTTAGGCTGGATCAAAGGGAAAGTTCTTTAAATAAAGCTACTAAGAACAAAGATTTAATACAGCTGACAGATGTGTAATGAAAGTCTGCATCTACATTATAAATTACAAAATTTTAATATAAGTATAGTCTGGTCTTTTATCAATCTGTAGATTTAACAAAATAATTCAAATATTGAGAAAGAAGTATTGCATTTTTGATGAACATTTACAGTATCTTGATCCTTGCCATCACCCCTAGAAATACAGTACAGTAACTAATTACATAGAACTGTTTACTAATTTATGTTGTATTAAGTATTAATCTAAACAAGATTTTTAAAGCCTATGAAAGTTTATTAATTAGAGCTCACTGTAGGAAGAGAATCAATGAAAATATAGGTTTAATTATATAAGGAGCTGTGTAATTATGAGTCAGGAGCATCCACTGTAGCCATGTGCACACTGGAGAGCTGGAGGATTCAGAAGTTGCTCAACGCAAGACCATGGAAAGCACAAAACAAGAGAGATTAAAGATGCAGCACTACCCCAAGGTCAAAGGGCTGGAAGCTTACAAGAGAGTTACTTCTTTGAAAAGCTGAAAAAAAATGGGAGACCTGGGGACTGATGTCCCAAGGTGACAGCAAGGGATTCACCTGCTGAAGGAGGGAGGAGCTCATCAAACGAGGCACACAGCCTTGTTTCTCTTTACAACTGCATCTAGGCTGCAAGCCTATCAGATGGTGCTGCTCACAACCGCACTGGCCCTTCCCCCTCCACCACCCACCCACAGACACACCCAGAACCATGCTTTCCTGATCTGTTAGACATTGCTTACTCCAGCCAAGTGAGCATAGCATAACTAAGGATCACAGCAAAGAGTGTGTTATGAAGGTGTTTTTTTTGTTGTTGTTGTTGTTGTTTTTTTCTTTTTTTTGCTCCGAATGCTTTCAGTGCAGGTTTGGCTAGCTTGAGTTGTGGGGATCAAACCACAACAACCTGAACCTGACTGCTTTGTTGAAGCAGCCACTTAAAGAACTGAGCTAAGGGGCAGGCCCCCTGTGTTCTAAAGAAATATTACACCATTTTACAGAAGGGACTTTAGCACCTGCTTATTTCGGTATTCATAGAAGTCCTGCAGCCAATTCTCTGTAGATATTGAGATATATGTCTGTATAAAGAAACACAATAGAAATTGTTATCAGTTCTATATCGGCACAACACAGTCACATAACAAGGAAAGCATCTCAATGTTGCCAGAAAATAAATGCAGTTTTAATGCATTTGTCAGCATGACTCAGCAGATATGAGCTGGGCTCAGAAGAGTCAGTCGTCATCTCTTATCACCAGGGGTCACTGCAGGATAATAATGTCCCGTGGCTGGCTGGCTAGTGGCTGTGACAATGGGCAAGGACACCTGACTAGCATGGGCATGTCCTCATCGCAAAATCAGAGGAGAGACAAAGAGATGGAGATGGCTGGTACTTTAACAAGTCCACACTTGCATCACAACTGGAGAGGTGCACTGGCCAAATCAAGTCCTATGATCCACCTCTGAATCCAGGATAAGGAAAAAATACAGTTCATAAGGCTAAGCATTGCTAAGTCACCCTGCAGAGGGTGTGGATATGAGGGTTAGGTGATGGGGATGAAGAATTGGGACCAGTAATATGATCAGTGTAGAACATAAATGGAGCATTTGTGTAATCAGATGGGGAGATTAATTTGAGAAGCACATCCAGAGGAAGTGATTTGGAATGTGTGTTTAAAGCAAATTATTGGAGACCAGATATGGTTGTATTCATTATTTTGTCTGATTTAAAGGCTTTTCTATTTTTGCTATTATGAATAAAGGGATCAAAAGGGGACAGGATGTCGCAGCTTCTACGTCCTGGAGTGAAATTATGATTCAGTTATTAACTCTGCCGCTCAGTATCCCAAAAGAAGTCATGCCGCATCCTTCGATTGGGCCTTATCTATTGTGACAAGGCTCCAGGGAGCTGAGGCGCGTGAAATTCACTTTATGTCTCATTCATAGAATTCCTGAGTTCTGAAAATGTCCTTATGATGTTTCAGGTTGCAGTCACCTAGTGTGTGTTCTTACAGACTCGTAGCCTTTAAAAGAGCTAACATTAACTGTTCCTCAGAAGCTTGAGGTTCTTTGTTGTGGGAAACCCAGGGGGCATCATTGCAGGAGAAACACACAGGAGCACGCAGGTCACTTTTGATAAGATGTCATGTACTCTAACGGCAATAGAAATACGTATTTTATGCAAACTCACAGTTGAATAGACAGTGCACGTTTAGATTAAACCGATTCAAACCATCCTTATGTATAATACATCAACAGATAGATCATAGGCTTCTCGGATCACAAGTTTCTCAAAATAATTCTTATATATAAGAAATATGATATAGTGACCATGGCAGCAAATAGATATATAAATGTGCAAATAAGAATAATAGCATTTCTAGACTCTCATAGGAAAATCAAATTAGATCTTTTTTCCCATTAAATAAGAAGAGGTAAAATACACAAAAGATCTGAACAAATTTTAACTGCTTCATTCTTTCTCCAGTAGATTCCTCACGTTGCTTACATTCTATCAGGTTTACATCTTTCTATGCTCACGAGTCAGAATAATTAAACCAATCTTCCTCATTCATTTTATATCCAGCAGTCCACTGAGAATAGGGATGACACAACAAATACTTGACATTTTCTTTACTGATGCCTATGGCAAATGTCACAGTTCGATTTTGTGGCTCTTCCCAACAGAAAAGGACCAAGCCTCTCCATGCTTCTTACTATATTCCTCTGGGTAATTCCACATGTGATTAGAAATAGCAACCTGGGGCTGGTGAGATAGCTCAGTGGACTAAAGTGCCTGCTTAGGCAAACTTAGGCAAGCACAGGGACTGTGGTTCAATACCTGGTACCACATGCAGTGCCAGCCCTACCCCCTGGGCATGCTGAGCCAGCCAGAGTCTGGGCATAGTGGTGCATACTTATAATCCCAGCATTGGGGAGGCTGAAAACAGGAGGGTCACCACAAGTCATAATGAGACCCTGCAACAACTATATATATATATATATATATATAGATATATAGAGAGAGAGAGAGAGAGAGAGAGAGAGAGAGAGAGCTAGCAACACAAGGAAGCCAGTATGCTCTCCCCAACTCACACAACTCTTGCCTCTCAGCAACCCTGTGCTACCCTACCCCATTTCTAGTCATTCCTCAAACCTGCATTCACTGCCACATCTGTAAGCCTTCCCTGACTTATCATTCACATTTTGATATTCCTTCTCTGTGTTCTCATAAAGCTCTGGGGTCTCTTAACTGAAGAGCTGTTCACACTGCATTATCTTCTATTCTGAGCTGTCTACCCCACTTACCAGTATATGAGAGAGAGAGAGAGAGATGTAAGGAAACCAATAAGAGAGAACAATTAAATTATTCTCTCTCAGCACAGAGCTTAGAGCATTCTGTGAGGTCGTTAATTGTGGTGACAAATTAACAAAGGAAAATAAGGAGCTCAAAGATTCAAATTATCAAATCCAGACACACAAAGAATCTAAAAGATTCTAAATGTGCCCTGAGGTAGAATCTTCTATCTTTTAGCTATAGGGCTGAGATCAAAAAATCCCAGATATCTGTCCTCACAATTTGATTGGGAGTAATACAGCTAAATTTAATGTCCAGCCTTGAAGCATATCTAAGGGAAAATGAGGAGGCTGATTGGAAGAGAATGAGATTCCATGAACCGGGATTCTGCAACAGGAAGAGTTTCCCCCAATCCTCAGTGGTGGCAGAACCCTCCCATTGTGTTGGCCTCCAGTGGTATCTCTGAAGAAAAGAAAACAAAATCATGAAAAGCTAATCCTGTGTTTCCTAATGCAATTGTCAAGGTTGATAATGTTGCTGACAGTCCTCAGTACCTACTCTCACCACCCACCTGTGGCACTAGGCCCATAACCAGGCTCAAATCCTGGAACTTTTAGATGGTGAGCAACAGCGTGATCCACAAGAAGGCCTGCTGTTCACCCAAAGTACTTCTTGCATTTTCTAATTCTAATAAGAAGAGATCTAAGGAAAAGTATGAGAATAGATTTCAAGGGTGTGAAATAACGGTGACAAAACCATACACTTGGATGGAACTATTTCTTGATATAGGCCCATGAAGTGGAGATTTTAAATTCAATGCTGCAGCTCATGGCATTAAAAAAGAAGAGTTGAAATTATTTGGCTGATTTGCCAGAAGTATGGATCAAAATATGGCTCACTGTGAAGAATTAGAGATGCATGATATTCTTCAGTTTATTTTGGATGAGTGATTTCAAAGCCTCAGGGATGTGGGAATTCTGGAGCACATTTATAATGTTAAACCTAACCCTCCACGCTACGATGATCTAAAATGTGTACCCTTCACTGATACCTTAAGAAATGCATTCCTGAGGACAGCACCAGAATCCCTGAAGAGCCCAGTCATTGTGCTTCCGTGTGTGCCAAGTAGCATAGTGACTCCGAACACTCCATTGGGAAATGTAAGAGTAATGGGTTTAATTGGATCCCACAGTGGCAGGGAGCCAATGGCAGCCAAAGACAGGGCGGGTATCCTTGCCATAATGGTCAATAGAAACAAAGCAGTGATCAGAATGATCTGACATGTACAGACCTGTAACCCTGATTTGTTAGTCACGGTGCTTCCCAAAGCCAAATCAACAGGAAGTCTTCTAAATCTTTACTAATTTATATAATTGGAAAATTTTAAGGGAAATGAACAGAAATCTACCTCAAATCATGGTGACAAAGAATCATGGCCCCTCAACTAAATCCCAGGCTGGAGTCAACTTCCAGATACAGAAGCAACTCTTTGAATGAAGGGGAAGTCAGGTCAGCCTGAGGCCAGACCTTGGTATACTATAAAAAATTGATGCTGTCAATACTTCTCTCACCATTTCCCAAAGGAACTTATTGCCATTTACCAGAATTGCTGTACATTAGGAAAAGAAAATGATCAGCTATTTTAGGGACTACTGATCACTCATTCAGTACCAACAGTGATTCCAGGTGATCCAAAGCATCACTGGGCCCATCAGTGAGAGAGGGAACTTTGCCATGGAGCCACGGGGCCCAGCAGTCCCAGTAGTACTCCAATGATGGGAATCAGGTGATCTAAGGAGTTTTACTAAAGGTATAATTTACAGTATTTCCAGTAGGTTTCCAAATCTATCATATACCCATTTCCCCAGTTACAGATTTAATTATAATAGATACACTTGGTACTTGGCAGAGTCCTAAAACTGTGTGAGTGTCATTATGGTTAGAAAAACATAAGCCATATGCTAAATGGAAGCCATCAGGTTTGCCTTTATCTTGGAAAATAGTAAACCAAAACAACATCACATTCCTGAAAGGTTTGCAGAAACTGTCAGGTACTTGAAAGATACAGGTGTGGTGGATCCTGCCATACCCCCATTGACTTATTCTACTTGGTATACACAGAAGATGAAAGAGTCTTGGAGAATTATGATGCATTATGATAAACTCAATCAAATGATGATCTCAACTGCAACTGTTGAACCAGTTGTGGTGTCCTTGCTTGGGCATATTAACACATATTCTGGTGCCTATGTGGTATGTGGTATACTTGCCTTCTATTGTCTTCCTGTCCATGACACCCACTTAACTCTACATCTGCGTCACTATTTAATTCACAAGGATCTTGATTATCTTTCTCTTCCTCAAGGCATCACCCATTAGATTGATGACACTGTGCTGATTTGGCCATGTGAGGAGGTGGCAACAACCCCTCTAGACTTGTTAGTGAAGTATTTGCATGTCACAGAGTGACGAATAAACCCAGCTAAAATTTAAGATCCCTCCATGTCAGTGACATTTCTGGAAGTCCAGTATGTTGGGTTTGCAGCGATACTCTTCTAACATGAAAATGGTTTGCTGCATCTGGCTCCCCCTCCAACCAAAAAGAGAACCACCATGTTTAATGGGCCTATTTGGATTTTTAAGGCAACACATTCTTCACTTTGGTGCATTCCTCTCACCCATTTACCAAATGACTTGAAAACCTGCTAGTTCTGAATGGGACTCAGAACAGCAGAAGCTATACAACAGGTTCAGACTTCTGTGCTGGCCTCTTGGCCATGGCACCCCTATGATCCAACAGATCTAATGGAACTTGAAGTGTCAGTGATAGATAAGGATACTATGTGGATTCTCTGGAAGACTCTCATAGATGAATCACAGCAGAAGCCTTTAGAATTTTGAAGTAAGTCTCTGCCATCATTGGCAGACAACTACTTTCCTTTTGAAAAGCAGATCCTGGTATGCTCTTGGGCCTTAGTGGCAACTGAATGTCTGACAGTGGGAACACAAGCTTATCATGCCATCTAAGCTGCCCACCATGAGCTGGGTATTATATAACCTACTATGTCATAAAGCTGGACATACCCAGCAATAGCCCATCACTAAATGGAAGTGATATAAACATAGCTGAGTTCAAGCAGATCTATGGGGCACAAATGAGTTACACAAAGAAGTTACTTACAAGCCCAAGGTTCCTACATCTGATACATTGCCTTCTGTCTCCTAGCATGTGACAATGGCCCCATGAGATATAGCATATGGTCAGCTGACATAGGAAAAGGGTCTGGTTCATAAATGCTCCTATACATTATGCAGGCCATTTCCAAAGGTGGATGGTTGTGGCCAAGGATACAGCTCAGCAAAAACAGTGCTTACCTAGCAAGTGCAAGATCCTAAACTTTATTCCTAGTGCCAATAAAAAGTGGATGGCTGTAGCACGACAGGCCTTTTTCAGTCCATTCTTAAAGGATAGTAATGCAGGGAAATTTTCATAGTGGGCAGAACTCTAGGGCCTGTATCTGGTCATGCATTAGGCTAGAAGACAAAATGGTCAGATTGATGACTATATGCCGACTCATATAGTCAATGCCCTGACACATGGTTAGCAGTTAGGAAGGACCATGACTGAAAAATCTTTGGTTCCAAAGGTATTTTAAGAAGAGTTATGTGGAAAGACATCTCAACATGGGAGAAGTGTGTAAAGATATTTGCGCCCCATGTAAATGTTCACCCAAAGGTAACCTCAACAGAAGATGATTTTAATAATCAAGTGGTTAAGATGGCTCATTCTGTGCGTAGAAGTCAAACTTTTGCTTCAGCTCTTGTTGCCTGATTGGCTTGTGAACAAAATGACCAAGGTAGAATGTACTGGAGATTATTCATTAGCTCAGAATATGGACTTCTATTCCCAAGGTTAACCTGGCTACAGCCACTGCCGGTGTCCAGGATGGCAGTAGCATGACCCAACACTTAACCCCTGACATGGCATTATTTTCTGATTTCCATCATGGAAAATGGCAGCACTTTGTCCTGCTTGCTATCAACACTTACTGCTGGTTTAGATTTGCCTTCTGAAAATGTAATACTTCTGCCAACAGCATCATCCTTAGACTTACAGAATGCCTTATTGTAGTGAATTTCTAACTGGTGGTCAACTAATTACACTCAGATGAATTAAAAAGCATGGTTTTGGGTGTAGGAGACCCACCTGAGGATTGTTGGCAACAGCATAAAAGGCAGAGCAGGAAAAACTGACAAAATGATGTTAGGGATGCTGTGTGAAGAAGCTGTTGGAGCTGTTGGAAGCTTCTAGTTCTCTCTGACTGTGGTGGACCTTGTCATTCTGGCTTTCCTGATGAACTTTAGAGGAGTTCTCATCCTCATCTTGAGGATCAATTTCTGGTTCCAGAGGGGAAGATGTTGTACTGCTCAGCCTCATGGAGAAGCTTGTTGGATTGGCTTTCCTTATGGGAATTCAGCTTTCTTTATCACCTGAGGAGCTCAGGACCTCACTGTTACTGAGGATGATGGTGGTACTTTGGGGCTAGCTCTGGTGCTTACCTTCAGTGTTGCTTCTTAGCTCCAGCTCAGATACCTCAGCCTGCTAGCACAGATCCTTCATCCAACTGGCATGGACTTTCTAGCTTCCTCCACTTACCTTTGGGCCTTTCTAGCTCATATCCATGAAGCAGACCTGCATGAGGCTTCACTGTAGGCTCTAGGCCTCTAGTTGGTCTTGTAGAAGGCATTGTTATGAGCTCTCGACCCTCAGCTGGATTGTTTAGTGTTTAGTATGTGGATAAGTTTCCTGTACTTGTTGTATATAATTATTTTGGTGATTCATTATAAAATGTTTTATATTATATTGTTCCCCTTGCAAAACCCCCAAACCATGACAGTTATTACTGTCATAGTGTTCTATACACCACTGCTTCTGATGAAGGAACACATTTTTTGGTTAAAAAAATATATATAAATTGAATTAATGGACTCCTCCTGGTTATGGAGTTGACTGATTTTACTCTGTTCATCACCATCCAGAAGTGACTGGATATGTAGAAGTACGAAATGGCCTTTTGGAGGTGCAATTATAGTGTCATCTAGGTAGTAATAACTTGAAAACCTGGGGGAAGGACCTTCAAAAGGTTGTATTGCTTTAATGCAATGTTCATTATTTGATACTATGTCTCTGATAGCCAGGAATCACAGAACCAAGAATCAAGTATGAGAAGCGCGAATATGACTTTATGCCCTGCTAGCCTAAAGTCTTAGTTCCAGAGGAAAGAAGGATTGTGCTAGGAAGAAAAGCAAAGACTTCATTGTACTAGAAGTTAGGCCCTCCTTCTAGTAACTTTTAGGTCCTCATTCTCTGAGTAAGGAAGCTAAAAAGAGAGTTGTCAGTGGTGATTTATCCAGACTATCAAAGTGAAATTGGACTATTACTCCACAATGGAGGAAAGCAACAATATATTTATAGTACAGGAGATCCTTAGGATGTCTGTTAGTATTATCATGTTCTGTTCTTTAGGTCAATTGAAAACTAAACAACCTAATTCAGGCAAGGTGTCAAATGACCTTCAGCCTTCAGGAATGTGTCACCCCACAGGGAAAACAATCAAAACCTTCTGAGGTGTGTGATGAGGTTGAGGGAATACAGGATGGATAGTTGAAGGCAGTTGTAAATCCCAACTATGACTATATGACCAGTTACAGCAGCAAGGATTGCCAATGCAATCCCTCATATTCCTTAATAAGTTTGTGTATATATACATACATATTAATTAGGTGTCTTAATTTCTTTCCTTTAAAAAATATTGATAGACTTCATCTTGGTTCCTAAGTACTGTTAAACCTGTATTTCCAATGCTTAAGGTATGAAATGTTAGCAGTAAGCTTTACCAAAAGATGCTTTTTATTCTGTAGAGGGAATTAATGTACTTCCATTTGTACACAGGATAGTTGTAACACATGAGGCATAATTATGAACTTGTTATTGTACCTGGGTACTAAGTATGGTCTAAGATAATATATCCCATTGTTAGGCTGAAAAGGGGTGGATTGTGATAATTTTTGAGTCAACTTGAATGAGAAACACCTAGTGGACTAGGTTTAGCACAGTTCTTCTTGGTTGTGCATGCCTGACTTACTGAAAACCCACTCTTGATGTGGGTTGTACCAACAAATGGACTTGTCGCCTGGCTGGAATAGAAAGGGTAGGGAGAAGGGAGCCTTGCCTTTGCTTCCTCAGAAGACTCTACTCTTCACCATCACCTTTGGGTGTCCATCCCCAGGCTTGCGGGGCAGACCCTTCATCTTCCCAATGCAGACTCGCTGGGGCCTGGGACACTCCAGGATCCAGATGGCCTTTGCACTCTTCTACCTCAGACTCCATAGATGGTCATTGTAAACCTTCCTTGTAATCATTGATAGATCATAAAATATAATCTATATCACATTTATATAACATAATGTATTACACACTGTTATTTCAAATCTGTCCCTCCAGAGAACCCTAACTCTGGTGAACTTTTACTATGTTCCTCACCATCCAGAAATGACTGGATATGTAGAAATATGAAATGGCCTTTTGGATGTGTAATTATAGTGTCATCTAGGCAGTAATAACTTGAAAACCTGGGGGAAGGACCTTCAAAAGGTTGTATTGCTTTAATGCAATGTTCATTATTTGATAGGATGTCTCTGATAGCCAGGATTCACAGAACCAAGAATCAAGTATTAGAAGCGCAAATATGACTTTATGCCCTGCTAGCCTAGAAGTTATGTTTCTAAAAACTGCTGGCCTGGGTGAAGGGGTTAGAGCTTGGAATGTACTAGCAAAAGACATTTGATTTTTGGTTCCACAGAGGAAGGCAGCTTGCTTGTTTTTGCAAGCAGCTTGGTGCACAGCAAGAGCAGTAGAATTGGGGTCAGAAGCCCACAGATTACCTCTGCCAGGTTTCTTGACGTTTCTGAAGCCTTGTCTTTGTCCTTATAAAGTAAGCTGAGCTATGGCTGCCTGGCTATCATCTGCAAGAAGCTGTTGTTACATGCTGGACAGACCACAAGGAGTCTCTTTACCTAAGATGCAACCCAGTGAGGTTGGCACAGAATAAAGTTATGCTATCTTCCAGAATCATTTCATTCAAGGAGATAGGGGGCATGTTAAATTTGCATTGAAATAAACATGTATATCATGTGCATAGAATACAAAATATTCATAAATATTTATGGAACTTCAAAGAAATTTCATACTTCTATCAACAAGCAATAGGGTATATCATGAATTGCCCAAGGGTTCATATTTTCTTTTCTCTACTGCAGAGTTAGAAAAGTTGGAAAAGTTCTGATTCTGGTAAGTGATTTTAAAAATTCTCAAATTTCATATAATTATAAGGATGATCAGATCTTTAAGATTATTTATTTAGAGTTTTTCCTTAGAAATGAATCCTATGGTTAGATAATGCTGACAGGACCAAACTAAATAGTGATTACTTTGCCTTATTTTCTGGAACATGTATGAAATTCTCAAAGTAAATTTTTCACTTGTTTTCCTAAGCATCTAATTAATGTATTTTCTTGTTGGTTATGAATGCAAAGTACATCTTCAAGGAAACAGTAGGAATGGGAAGAGTGTTAGGCTTTCTGCTTGAGAAGACTTTGTCACATCTACTAACAGTGGTGACAACTCAGCTTGCAGAAACAAAAAATTGTAACAGTCAGTATGGGAGAAGTTTCCAGCATAACATGCAGAAGATGCCTCTCTGTGTTGGCTTTTAAAGATTAGAGAAGCAACTCTATGCAGGTATTGCGTAATAACAAGAATTTGCCACGACTCCTTAATTTAATATAACCAACAAATTCCTGTAGGACATGGTCACGTTAATCTTGCCGCTTAAATGCGATCGAAGTTTTTACTTACTCAGACAGCCTACTCACAGCTAAACACCCGTATAACCTACCCACAATGTTATACAGTTAATTGTCAAAGTAAGATATGAGAGTAAGGCATTAAATCAAGCATGAAAGAAAAATTGCAGCACAAAGTACTACAAATATTGAGGAGAAATGAAATCTAGAAGAGAAATCAGGAAGAGAGAAAGAAAGACCTTTGCCAGGTAGAACTAGCCTCTGACGCCTAAAGTAGTTGCCAAAAGGTATTATTGGGAGATGGACAAAATATTTATATGTTCCTATATTCTATTTGTAATTGCTTATAATTCTGTTTATTTGAAGAGTGTTGTTTCTTTTATTTTTCTGTATTTTAAGGCTGTTTGCCATGAGAAATGTATGGGCAGAATAAAAAGAACTTTCGGTGTCAGGGCCTGGAAACGTTTTAAATATCAATACTGTAGCTTGAACCAGGTTCTGAAATTGAAAGCCAGATTTTAGAGAAAAAATAATCATTTTTAGTGATCATTTCAGAGAACTAACTAGCATTTCTCTTCTGCACAAGTGCTGTCTCCTGATTTACCCAAAGGCACTGAATGGGCTACAGATTTTTACAGGCAAACTTTCCCTTTATTTCAAGACCCAAAGGACAAAAATGGATGCTTTTTTACTTCCTAACAAATTATTTTTCAGGCACATTCTGTTTCAGTGATAAAAGAAACCTCATACTTTACAAGTACTTCAGGCCTGATGATAAATGCTGTGGTTAGATATTATTTCCATTCAAGTGTGCAAAACCCTAGAGAACTGATTGACAAATGTGAGATTGCATCATGTGAATGAGGCTTCTCGTACAATTTCAGAGGTTTGTCTGATGAAATGACTTGGTCAAACTGGCAAGGGGATACCTGCAATTGCAATACCAAAGACCATTTGATCATCAAGAGATTCTCAACCCTTGTATGACTTCAGGACGGATAATCTGGTGCCAGGGACCAAGGATATTGAGATTATCTCCTGTGCTCTGCTCTTCCTCATCTCTTGGAACAGATTGCCACCCACCCTGTGAAGGAAGAGAAAGGGAATAGTATAAAACTAGGGATGACTTCATTTCAGCAATGTGCTTCTTTTTTTTATTTTTTATTTTTATTTTTACTGGCAGAACCAGGAATTGAACTCAGGCCCTTGCACTTGCCAGGCAAGCGCTTATTCTACTGAGCCATCTCTCTGGCCTAAATATTTATTTATTTTGTGTGTGTGTGGCCAGCTCAGCCCACCAGGGGGCGGGGCTGGCTGGCATGTGGTGCTGGGGGATTGAACCACGGTCCCTGTGCTTTGCTTAGCCTAGCTTGTTCCAAGTAGGTGCTTTAGACCACTGAGCCATCTCACCAGCCCCCAGCAATGTGCTTCTAAAGAAACGTTTTTGCTATGTGTAGAATCACAAGAAAAGCATGAAGAGTACAAGTATCAGAAATGAATATTATCCAGTATGTGAGAACTATCTATCTGAGGGGACAGTGATAAGGTAGTCAACATGGAGTTTGAGTTGTCAATGTATTCATTATCTTTAAAATGATGTAGACAATAAGTTAGGCCAAAGTCTGTGTGGATTGAATTTTGAAACCTTAAGGGATTGAAGGAAGAATGAAAAAATCATAAGGCCACAGTAGTCTGAATTGATAGTATATACATCCATTCATGGGTATGTGTGTTTATTTTTCTGGTACCTATTTGCAAACTTTATTGATTTTTTAAGGAAAAAGGTAAAACAAAATTTCATAACAAAATAATATGGGAAGTGTGTGTGTGTGTGTGTGTGTGTGTGTGTGTGTGTGTTTGTGTGTGTTTTGAACCATTTCCGATTGATCTGTACAACATGACACTGAAAGATGCATTCAAAATAATCAAGAGCTTTAAGTGTAATTCAAACCTAGGTGTCATCAGAATGACAGTAGTGATGAACTCAGCGTGCTCTCCCAATAGGGTAGCTTGTATTCATTTTCTCCTGAGTTTACATGCACTCAGCATTCATGCCGGGGTCTTTAAGACAGGAATTCAGTTGCTTTCTCTGGTAAACACATATTACCTCAGTGTTTCCATTTCTACAGAATTGCTAAGGATTTGTGGGATTTAAAAGTAAACTTTTCACTCAGGGACTCAGAGGAAGGAAGATTGCAAGTTTGAGCCCTGCCTGAGCTATTTAATGATTTACTAAGACTGTCTAAAAATAAAAATGGTACTCGGGACATAGCTCAGTAGGAAGGGCCAGAGATCATTACCCAGTGCTTGGGAAAAATAAACTTTTATTGTATTTTAACAGGAAAGAAACTTGTATGATTAGAAAGGGAAGGTGCCTAAGCAGGGACTTTCCCTTTTCCTTCCCTCACTTCCCACTAGTGGGCTTTGGATAGCAATAGATGCACTGGTCGCTCTCCTGCGGGTGTCACCTGGTCTGCTTATGACAAAGCCCTTCTTAATCACTTCTTTCCACTACCTTCCCTTTGGCTATCCATTTTCTCATTTTTTCCAGGTTTTTCTTTTGTTTTGCTTTCACTATTAAAGAAAAACTGCACAACAATTACCAAAAATGACTTTGTTTTGGGGTAGGGATGGAATATACCATAATAGTAACTTTGCAATAAGGAAAAGAACTCAAGTTCAACTCTGAGCACAGCAAAGATAAATGGAAATTTATCACTAAGGTGGGGGAGAGTTTTTATTTTTTAATAAAAAATTGTATTTACTTAGAAGCATTCAGAATGTCAACAAAACAGTTGCAATTTTTTTTTTTGGCAATTACAGAGTGGCATTCAGCTAACAGAACAGTAAATTATTTCATATAAGCTGCATCAGAGACAACTGAAAATGAAAAATTACTATCCCCATGTAACTAATTTGTGCTGCGCACCAACAAGAACCTGTTTTAAATTTCCATGCCAGTTTACAACCCCCATACTGTATCAGGCAAGGTTAGTGACTGCTGAAAACACCACCAGGACAGGGCTATCTAAAGTCACATTTGGTAGTCAGTTAACCATACCAAAAAAAAAGACACTGTACAGTTTAAAAACAAATCTTACACAGTCTTATATTTCAATTTTTTTTCTTCAAAAGGAGTGAGTTGTGTACAGGGAGATTAAATGCTTTATAAACAAGAAAAAAAACTGCTAGAACCAACTTATTCATCCTCCTCCTCTTTTTCATTCTCCTCATCCTCTTCATCTTCTTCCTCTTCATCCTTATCTTCCTCCTCCTCTTCCTCTTTCTTCTTTTTCTTGCTTTTTTCAGCCTTGATGACTCCCTTTTTGCTACATCCTGCTTTCCTTAGCCCAGTAGGCAGAGATGACCTTTTCATACTTTTGCTTCAGCTTAGAAGCCTTCTTGCATGACTGCTTGTCATCTGCTGCAGTAGGTGGCAGGGCCCTGGGTGACTCTGTATCTCGCTGAAGAAAACAAAGCAAACATGGGCAAAGGACATCTTAAGAAGCCGAGAGGCAAGATGTCATCCTATGCATTCTTTATTCAAAGTTGACAAGAGGAGCACAAGAAGAAGCACCCAGATGCTTCTGTTAACTTCTCAGAGTTTTCTAAGAAGTTCTCAGAGAGGTGGAAGACCATGTCTACCAAAGAAAAAGGAAAATTTGAAGATATGGCAAAAGTGGACAAGGCTTGTTATGAAAGAGAAATGAAAATTTGTATTCCTCCTAAAGGAGAAGTTCAAGGATCCCAATGTAGCCAGAAGTCCTCCTTTGGCCTGCTTCTTGTTCTGTTCTGAGTACCACCCAAAAATCAAAGGAGAACTTCTGGGGCTCTCCATTGGTGATGTCACAAAGAAACTAGGAGAGAGTTTTTTTAAAGGATGGAAAATACTAGGCAGAAACAAGTCTAAAGAGACTCTTTCTAGACAACCTATGCAATTGGATTCCTGCTGAAAGCAAGCATATATA
>NW_004524579.1:2826631-2840103 GCF_000260255.1 Octodon degus
CACAGGCAAGAGATATTTGCTAACCTGACCCAGTAAAGCTCTTGCTAAAATAGTATTAAATAAGACAAGGGCAGAGCTAAAGATCCATGCCTTGGATACCTGAAGAAAACTGTCTAGTTTAAGGTAAAGTCAAGTCTTCATTTTCACCTACGATAAAACAGTTGCTTCCTAAAGCTTTGTTTAGGACTGGGCAAATAGCTCAGTGGATTAAAGCACCTGCAAGCAGGCCCAGGGGCCAGGGGTTCTATCCCCGGGCCTGCTGTGCTGGCCCTGACCTTGGGAATGCTGAGACAGCAATTGAGACTGGGCGTGGTGGTGGATGACTGTAATCCCAGCTCTTGGGAGGCTGTAGACAGGAGAATCACTCAGAGTCCGATCTAGCAGTGAGACCCTGAGCATCCTGTAGACCTTTCTCTAAAATACAAAAAATAAATAAATAAATAAAGCTTGTCTTGCCAGTCCTCACTAGAAAACCACTCTCTGTCAAATTCTTGAACCTATATAGATCTAAGCATTGGTGCTAAGGTCTTAGAAACTAATATACATCATTAGAGACTACATACTGGTTATAGATAAAACTACTATTATCAAAATGATGTGCAAGTCTTCTTGCCCAGTTTCCATTTTCCTTCACATTAATTCAGCAGAAACCAAATGCTTTACTTTTCCCTTTCATAATTAATCTGTTGGCCATTTCTCCATACCAGTGTCCAAAATGTGACCTAAATAGCTTTCTCCACTCTATTCCCACTTTCTTAAGTCACTTCAACTGTCCTTGGACACCTACGATTTGCTCTATCGCTCTACTTCTTTTCTTGTTTCGTCAACCCCTTCCAAAATTTTCTACTCACTAGTAGGGAAGAGGGAGCATTTCAAGACAAAAAAATATGTCATAACCACCCCATAAAGTCTATTAGATTTCATGTTATCTAAACAGTCCCTGATTTATGATCTTTCAACTTTGCTGTGTTACACAATAGCCAGTAGAAACTGTTATGGTATGGATTGGACATGTCCCTGAAAACTCATGTTCTAAAGACTGGTTTGCCAGATGCAGGACTTTGGAAAGGTGATTGGATCCTGAGGACTCCAACTGGATCAAGTGGAGGAAAGCATTGACAAGATCACAATTTAATGGCACTACTGAGAGATCATGGAAACAGCAGGAGCATGGGTCAAAGGAGGGAATCATGTGGGCATGACGCTGGGACTCTATCTGCCCTCAGACCCTCCTCTCTGGATCTTTCCCTGTCTGTCTGCTTTCTCCCTCACCATTTCACCATGATATTCTGTCTCATCTTAGGCTCTTGGCAACACGTCAGCCTCTGCAAGGGGGTCAGCCTCTGCAACAATGCATCAAAATAAAGCTTTCTTCCTTTGAGTTGTTTATGTCAAGTTTTGGTCACAGCATCTGGATCAAAGTAAAACAGAAAATTAGTACCAGAAGTCATTCATTGTTGAAACTCAACATGGTATCATGGTTCCGAAGCCCTTGGTTTATGGGAGGAATTTAGAAAGGCTGGACAAATTCCAGAATGCTGCAAATGGAGCTTAATGGGAAATTTTAGTCTGTGCATAGAACAAGCAGAATACTAATAAGAGTGCAAACAGTAAAGATTATATTTATGAGGTTTTAGATGGAAAGTGTTGCTCTTTCTCTCATTCTGTGCTTCCTGTCATAACAAAGTGAGCAGATCTACTTACCACACTCTATATCATAAACTTTCTGCCTCTCCACAATGAAACTAGAGCAAGGAAATTGCTGACCATGAACTGACATCTCTGAAACCATAATCCAAGAGCAACCACTCTTCTTTAAATTGTTATCTCAAGTATTTTGTAACAACTACAAAAACCTAACACAGAAATCATACTTCAGATTTGGAGGTTTTTTGTTTTTTTCCACAGACTGGCTATATGTTGGGCAGAGCTCTCCTTTAATGCTGGAAAGTCATATTAAGCTATAATTCCCAGGCTGCTGTGCGGTCACAGAGGGAGACAAGTGAGCCAACACTCAGTGGTACACTTGGGACAGTGATTTTCAAATATGTTTTCACATCCCAACACTTGAACCTGAGATATTCATCACTTTTTTTTATAAAGTATGCTTTGTGTTCGATAGTTTTCCCAAACTGTAAGGAAATATAAGCCTTCTGAGTATGTTTAATGTAGGTGAGGCATAGCTGGGATGCCCATCAGGTTAGGTAATTAATATATCAGACATATGTTCTGTTTGTAACATTTTCAACTTGGATTGGGTTTACATTTTGGTTGAGACATTGAAAGTTCTCATGGTCTTATCTTCACTAGTGAGACACAACACCTAACACTCAAAAACTAAAGAAAGAAAGGTTTACCTTGACTCGATGTGTTAGTCCACAATTGGCCAGCTCCGAGGTAGGAGGGCTCCATGGAAGGGTTTGGTACCGGAGAGATGGGTGCCTAGTGACAGCCAAGAGACAAAAACAGAAGGGAGAACCTTGGAAGAGAGAGGAACCATCGCCGTTCTTCTTCAACCAGGCCCTCTCTCCCAAGTCAAGCCTCCTATCCCAATGTCCCATTGCCATCACATTCCAAAATATCTGCCTCCAAGGCATGAGGCTTTGAGGAAGCATCTAGACATGAAACAAAAGCATCCCTAAGAGAGTCATATGTTAAGTGGTAGGTGAAGCGTTGGAAGATGCTGGGATTGTGGGAGCGCAGTAGCTGACTTGCTCTTCGGTGGCAGGACCTGGTTGCAGAGAGGTCAGTGGGGATGGGACATGGACACCAGTCTGTCCCCAGCTCCTGCCCCATCTCCTATTTCCTGGCCACAGGACATAAGCATCTTCCCTCACACCAAGCCACTGCACCATTGCACCATGCCATTCCTGCAATTGAGGCTTCAACAATGCGCTAGAACTTGTAAAAGGTCTAAGCCAAAATAAGCTTCTCTTCCTTTAAGATACAGGAGTTAGGTACCATGTCTCAGCAAAAGGAATGTAATTAAGTTCATTAGGCTGCAGCCCTGTAATAAATCAAGAAGCTTCTGTACTTAGAATATAGGCAAAGCTTCTCCTTTGAATCCATAAACCTATACATGTCTGTGCTCCTGGTCTTCTCTCCAACCTTAACTTGCTCTATTCTGCCTGGTCAATTTGCTCACCCCACCATGCAGCTTTGCCTAGTCTTTTCTTTGCAGAGACTGATTAATCTCACCTTTTCTGTTTCTTAATTACACATTAGCATAAACACTCCCTCTTTAGAACCCCCCCTACAGTGTCTTGTTCTTCTTGTCCTATCAGCCCCTTATTGCTTTGTTTTTAATTTGTCTTTGTATTTGGTAGAGTGCTTTTTCCTGAAAACATTTATTTCCATAAATCTAACACATCTTTAATTTGCTATTATATTTTTACTGCCTAGAAAATTGTCTGATACATGGTAGATTCTGTGTGCAGATAATCAATATATATTTGTTAAATGAATGGCTGTCTCCAGAAGCACCTTAAATAAGAATTTCTAGTAAGCACAAGTTTTTAAGATGTATTGTCTTTGGTTTTAGAGAAATCTCTTCTTGATTCTTCTGTCATTAAAATTAATTCACTCATAATTATTGGTTGCCAATGAGATAGTATAGAGGACCTGAATATATGGAGGAAACATGCATGTCCAAAGAAAGCCATAAATATGAAAGTAACTAAACTTGCTTTCCATGTTGTGGCATAGTCTTTCCAACAAATAAAAAAAAAAATGACAATGTGAACAGAGAAAATGGAAGCCCCATATTTACTGCATACAATCCAAGGGACTTCAGGATTCTGCAGGGCTTCCTAGGGCCCAAGGGTGAAACGGATCTGCACCTGCATAGCCTCTGGTGTCATTAAGAGTGAGCCTGCCTTGGGGTCCTGCCTGCTCTTTAACAGTGTCTGCCAGAGGTGACAATCAGCACTCTAGAATGGAATGGAAGCATCAGAAGGCTCTGGAAGTCCAAGGCAGTTGGCTGAAGCTACCTGGCCTCTGACAGGAAGATTGGCAAGGCCCCGAGACACACACGAGTTCACCTTCCCTTTATGAAATTCAGTGACAATCTCTGGAGATAATCATGAAATTGAACCCATGATCATGTCATCAAATACCCATCTTGGTAGAATCCAAATTATGTAACTGGCATTGCCCAGCACTGCTCTGTCACCCACCCATCATGGCTGGTTTGTAGGGAACTTCCTCTGCGGGCATCCAAAAGAGCTGAGCACAGAAGTCCTTGTTGGCATTTTGTGCCTGTTCTGCTCAAGGTCATGTGAAAGCTTATATTACCAATGCAGAGTTTTATGTAACTGGAGGAAGAGAACGGTAGAGGTGAACTGTGCTGTCAATTGGAGGTTAAAATTTACCTGCAAGCAGTCTCTTTTTTGAAATGAAATCTTTATTTGAGTCAATTATAAGAAAGGTTTAACCAAAGTTCATTTGATTATAAGGCTAATGAATGGAGTTACATTTCCAATCACTTTTACAAGGGAAGCAGCCTCTTGCAAAATACTCCATTGACTATTTCCTTTGGAAATAATCTTTCTTAGTAAGGAATAGATTTTATTCAGATTAATATATCTTGATTACTACTATACTACTTCCTTATGTTTAATTTTTACAAAATTTTCTCATCCTTTAACTATACCTTAGTCAAGGCTTTCTTAAGCAAAATGACACAAATTGAATATAGTGATATATATTTATTCAGATCAATGAAACCTACAATAACACTCTGACAGCCTACCGGAGGTGAAATTAGGTGTCAAATCTTAGCTAAAATTACTATTAAATGAAATCTTAAGTTCTTTTCCAGGCATCTCTGTCATCTTTAATGCAACAGATTATTATGAGGTCACCCTGAATATGATGTTGGGTTGGGGAGCTCCAGGAAATGGGTTTCAAGTAGAAATAATAAGACAATCATATTGTTCCACCAAGTAAACCAAGAAGAATTTGAAGGGAAGAAATCTAGAAAAATTGGTGGTGAGAAAAGGAGGGAAAGTAGGAAATAAGGGAGCTGGGGTGATAGCTTGGCCATTCTAAGCCCCTGTCCAGCAAGCACAAGGACCCAAGTTTGATCCCTGGTACTGCATGCTGGGCAGGCCCTGAAACCCTGAGCACACCATGCACAGAAACCAGCATAGCGGCACATGTCCATAATCCCAGTGGTGGGGAGGCTAAGACAGGAGGATCTCTGTGAGTCTGAAGTGTGTAGCAAGACTCTCTATCAAGAAGAAAAAAGAGGAGGGGGAGAAGGAGGAGGAAGAGGAGGAAGTAGAGGAGGTACAAAATGAATAATGGAAGAGTAGAGGAAAATTCCAAGTTGTAGAGTCATTTAAAGGACTACTAGACTTTCTAGGAAGAATATCTCCTATATAATTTCAAGTGTTCTAATTTCTGCAACATAAAATCTCCCCATCTTTTGATCTTTAGTGAAGAGTTCTCTGTCTCTCTCTCTTTCCTCTCTCATAAAAATAAAGAGAAGGAGGTTGCCTAAGACAGTAAAGTGACCCATTATCTGTGTGAATTAAGTGGAAATAAACCCCAATGCCAGAGGTGACCATAAGAATGTAATCCCTCTCTGATGTTACTATTATTTGCAGGAAGATTAAAGATAAGGAAATCCCTTCTGTTGTGAAGATAAGAAAGGGCTGCTGGCCAGTGGAGAGAAAGCCATCTCTAGAGGTTCCTCAGGAGCTAAGTACAGCAGAGCTTGGAGACAGTGCAGCACAGAGTTAAAACTGCTCAGACACTTGGGTAAAAATAATATAGAACTGTTTTGAAACTTTCATTGCTATTTTATCTTTTTTCTCATTAAAATGAATAAAAAATTAAAAAATAAATAAAAACAAAAAAGATCATTGGAGGAAGGGGGACTGATGACTTCCTGTAAAAAGTAAAAATCTTGTCATAAGCAAAACTGATTTTAAGGGATATAGGGAGGAAGGATGTAGTCATGGAATATTGACAGAGAAAGCCACGAACACTAATATGATGGAGGCAAAAGTCTTAAAGACACCAGATACAGCACCTGCATGAGTTTCTTCACCTAGAGGAATTGGGACTTAACTTTTGCCAATGGATATATATTTGTTGTATTCAATTGGGTAAAACATATTGTAAGTCCAAATGTAAGTTCAGTCACATTCAATTAATTTGTTAGCAGTTTTTATTGTTGCAGAGTTTCTAGTTTAATATGAAAAATATTCCAGAATATACATGTCTAGGACCAAAAATATCAGTTTACCAGTTCTACCTTCCTCCAACACACATGCATATCAACAGTATCAGTATTACTTTGTAGCTCCTGGAAAAACTGTCCTTTCCCCAGACTAATGGCTAGTTGCAAGACTATTGTAGTAAGAACATCAGTCTATGTAGGCTATATTTACATATTTTGAGGCAGTGTGATAAATATCTTTCAACATGGTGTTCTGCTCATTTAAAGTTATATGACTATACAACATCAGACTACTTATTACTCCATTATTGACACATTTATCGAGTTAGCACAAATTCCTTCCTGGTCATAAAAGCTGAATAATTAATATTTTACTATCATTTTGTCCTTTTCTATACTAAAATCTATTCTCAGAATACTAATTATATTATCTTTGAATTCATGCCCACAATACGTCACCTTTACTCAAAACCTTCTCCATCGTACTCAAATTAAAATCCATGCCCAAGATTTTCCCTGGATCTTTGTGACTGTCTCTGACTTCATCTAGTGACGTTCAAACTCACTATGCACCTTGTGGCCTTTCAATACAACCAATTAATGTCACCTGGGACCTTTAGAGTCTGCTTTTTCCCACCTGAGGTTCCTTCCTTAGACATGCTTTTAGTTTTTTTCCTCCTTTCTTTGAAGGCTTTGATCACTTGCTATCTCTTCTATGATGTCTACTCTCAAGTGCTATTTAAAATTGAAGAAAAAAAGAAGGAGATAGCTGGAGTTAGGAGGAAGGTGTAAAAAAAATATTGTGTTAATGTATGAATTCTCCATGAGTAATGTAATCATGTACTATAAACAAGTACTAATAAAAATGTACAAGCAAAAAAAAAAATAAAGTTATATGACTAGATTCCTTCCTCCATGGCTAAGAAAGAATATTGCTTATTCTTCATTTATTTTTTTTTATTTTTTATTTATTTTATTTTACTTTTTTTGTGTGTGTGTGTGGAACTGGGGAACGAACTCAGGCCCTTGCACTTGCCAGGTAAGCGCTTATTCTTCTGAGTCATTTCCCCAGCCCTCATTCTTCATTTATAAGTGAGGCTACTAAATTCACAAAATCAAAAATCTAGAACTGACTAGGACTTGGTTGGTGGCTCTACTACACCAGCAACACACATCACAATTACCGGTTGTTTTGTAAGGCCCTCGTAAGGACCTAATTTGAATTAGAAAGTCTAAGTATGGTCGAGGTGTATCTTTGAAGAGGACTTCTTGTCACACAGATGCAAAGAATATACCTTTTGAAATCTGAGTCTCACCTACAGTGGGAGGCCATTCTCTGACAGCTGTTGACACAATTCTGGAATCCAGAGCAGTCAAGCCAAGGTTAACTTCATATCTCATAAGCTACTGCACCAATAAAAGTAATGAATATCTCCATAATCCTATAGCTTTAGCATGTAGTACCAAGTAGATACAAACAATTAAAAGAAGAATGGAAAGGTGTATGGCCTATCTGTACAACAGCTGCTCTACATTATAAGCATAAAGGAATCACAAAGGGATATTTAGTAATGCAAAGTTACTTACGAATTCACACTTCATATATCAGCCTTTTCTTCAAGAAAGAATTCCATGATTAGAATCTTCCCCAAACTTGGCCTATTTTGAAGAATTGCCTCATCAAAAATTGGTTGGCTAGCAAGATATAAAAAAGGAGGCAATTCAATAATGTCACATTTTTAATAAAAGCATATTTTTCTATACAGGTAATGAAACAATAATAACAGCGAAACCCCGAGAACTCTTGACAGAAAGGGACCAATTCAGTGTTTCACAATAACTGAGAAATATATGTCCTTGTTCCGGTTCTAAGCAATGATGCTCTTCACTCTATCACCATGGAAATCGACATCAAATTATTTTCAATATATTTTTGAGAGGAGAACTCATACTTCTTGCACATAATAGAGGCATTCATACCATTTAAAGAAACTGATCACTGTGCTAATGGAAATCTCCTTGATGATGAATGGCATTTTAAGAAATCTTTCTTTATTCTCTAAGAGCAGAATACACTGCCTTGCTCTGTAAGAAAACCTACTCAACAACTCCATAAGAAGTTATGAGTGGCAGAAAAGCTAGTTCAAGCCCAGTTCTCATATTCAAGGGAAAGGTAGTGAGATGAAAGATTTCTTTTCAATTTTAGTTTCTTTTCATTCAAAAGAAAAGGGCAATAGATATACTGTCCTCACATGTGTCTGAACAGACTGGATAAATTCATAAATGTTGTGCATACTTGAAGTCAAAAGCAAGCTTGTAAAACGAAAGGCAAGATGTCATCAGTTGGAGAAGAGCTCAGACTTTTTAAAATTAAGAAAACACCACCTTTCAAATAAAGCCTGACCAAGTGGTGACTGAAATGAGACACTTTCCTTGTACTTTTCTGGATGAGAACCAGGGAAAGCGAAATGTCTGCTCCCAACAAATGCATCTCCTCCTTTCTCCCAGTCAGGCATGTGCTCTGAAAGAGTATCTTTTCATCTAACCTATATTTATTTCCACCACTTCCTGAAAACTA
This sequence comes from Octodon degus, assembly GCF_000260255.1. NCBI lineage: Eukaryota > Metazoa > Chordata > Mammalia > Rodentia > Octodontidae > Octodon > Octodon degus. The sequence continues at coordinate 2,835,397 of NW_004524579.1, forward strand.
TTGGAGAGGGCTTTCTCAATGTTTATCACCTGTAATAGACGACAGATTGATACCCCAAGACTTTAGCCCTTTTTCTATGTACTCTTCACCCATTCCCCAGTGAAAATTCTGCTTCTCTGGGTTGTAGGCATAGTCACCCCTGCACTGAAACCTCAGAAAAGACTGATGATGTAGGAAAATATCATTGCAGAAGTTCACATTGATGAAAAGACTAGAGATAATAAACTTTTCACAATAATTTTTCTTTCTTCATATTTTTTCTGTCTTCAATTCTTAGAAGCATCAGGTGCTATTGTAGTTGGGTATGTCCCACTGTGCCTGGCACGTACTCCTTTCCAAAGATAAATGCATGACTGCCACTAGTAGAACCACAGTGTTTACAAAGTTCCTGTGTGAAGATTCTCTAAGGAGAACTACTCCCTGATATTGCCACTAAAAAAAAGATTAAGCTTACCAATTAAACACATTTCAAGAGAGGCAGTGGATTTATGATAGTCTCTCAATGCTCTCAATCAAAACAAGACTTTTTTGAAGTGCCAAAACTACTGCCTCCTTCTAAACAGACACCAATTATAAGTAAAAAGTGGTGGGGGTGATAAAGAGGCAAGCTCTGCCAAGACATTTGACTAGAATAGGAAAATGTGTAAATGAAAGAGTAGACCCATATGTAGAGGCTGAAGCCAATACAAGTAATATGATTTATTTTTCATTGAGATAGAAAATAAAAGGACAATGAAAAAGCTACTGGAGCTGGTCTCTAGATCCCATGGCTGGAAATTTATCCTTTTTTCCTCATATTTAAAATATTGCGGTTAATACCACGTAGAGAAGTTAGTAATCCCTGATTTTTGCTCACATACACACATGCACACACACACGCACACACACACACACACACACACACTCATACACAGACACACTTGCAAAACATTGTGGTAGATTAACTAATGGTCAACTTGTAACATCCAGCTGAACTGAGGCACCACGGTCCTGGGTGTGAAACACCCACCTGCAGACTGTTCCCAACAGCACAAAAGGAGAACTATGGGAGAAGATGGTTCCTTCTTCTAGAGAAACTTGTCAAACTGGTTGTCTTCATTTGATCTAAGCTCGTCTCATCATATTTGATCTGCTCCTTGTTGTAGTTGGGGAAGTCTGTGGTTCTCTTTGGGGCTCTCTGTTCTTTCCTTGAATGTTACTTCCTGGCTCCAGTGCAGATCTCTTAGCCTAATGTAAGAGATCCTTCACCCCACTGGCACAAACTTTCTAGCTTCCATCACCTCAATGCACATTGATACTTAGTTGCATGAGACATTATTGTGGGCTCTTGACCTGAAGCTGGACTTGTGGAGGACATTGTAAGGGGTCCAGGCCTTCAGCTGGACTCAGTCAGGACATTGCCATGGGATCCAGGCTCTCTTGTGGATTCTTTGGGTCTCTAGTGTGTGGAAAGATACCTTGCACTTTTCTGCAATTGACTTTTTGGGTGAATATTATAAATGACCCTACCAATTTTGTGTCTTGTATTAAATCTATGCCCTTGCAAACCCTGGGTACAACACAATTGTTGTCAGAAGTGGGATGAAGAATTCTGCTGGAGATTAGTCATTCCAGCACAACCAGTAAAGTGTAAAAAAGAAGAAAGAAACTTTTATTTCTAAGCATCCATTGCTCCCATAGAGTAGCTCTTGCTTCTGTGGATGAGGCTCATGAGGTTATCTTTAACCTGGAATCCTGAATCACCAAGCAGCAGAGACTAGATTCAGAAAAGGGCTTATGATGTGTCCACTACTTTTCCCTGAAATATATATATATATATATATATATATATATATATATATATATATATATATATATATATTTCCACCTAGTTCCACAAAGCTAAGAATAGTGTGATATAAATAACATTATTGAATGGTAAGAATAGTTGTATCTTTCTTTTGTCTATTCAAAGTTTGCTAATGTCTTAAACTTATACAGTATTGTTCCTTTACCAGTTAATTATCATTCATGAATATTTTGGGAATAGTTTGAATTTACACATAGTGATATATCATTTTTAAAAGGAGAAACACAAGTTTCTGGGAATTGAGGTCTATAGAGTGAAAAAGGAATTCAAACGTCATTTCTCTTTAGTGATCTCTTCATAGCCTAGTATGTATCAGACTTAGGAAACATAGCTATCTCAGTGTACCTGGGATTTATCAATTGATTTACTCTACAGATATTTCAGAGTGTTTATTATGTGCTATGTACTGCATTTAATATTGAGATTAAGATGAGCAATAACTAAATACACCTCTGGCTATCATGGACACAGCTAATAGTGAATAAATACATTACACTCTGTGAATTGTTCAGTAAAAGAATTTTATAATCCTGGTAGAGCATGTTATGGTGGGAATGATGGTGGAGGTACCTATCTGTTCTTGGGGAATCAGGGCAGGCAATCCAGGGAAAATGATACTGGTGATAAAATCTGAAAAATTTATACAGATTGACAAAAAGAATAGAGGAGACAGAATTCTGAGAATAACCAATGGAAAAGACTTTGATGTTCAAGAGAATATGGTGGGCTTAAGAAATGAAACGTGTGTCTGTTGTGGATACATTTCAAAATATGCAAAATGAGTGATGAGAGTAAGTGAATCTAGAGGGCAGTTGACACCGGATCACTCGTGGATGCAGAGCACAAGCATCTTATCTCAGGCAGCTGTAATAACAGAGCAGCATAAACAATACACACTTCTTACAGTGTGTGTAAGAAGGAAATCTGAGACCATAGTGCCACCAGATCTGGTTCTGGTGAGGGTAATTCCTTTGGTGCAGATGGCTCTTCCCCACTGTAATCTTGCATGATGGAAAGCAGAAAGACAGAAATCTCTTTCATAGCTCTACTGATGGAGGCCAAGTCCCATCAGTAAGGGCTCTACCCTTACAACATGATCATCTCCCATAGGCCCTACTTGCTCAGATAATCACATTGTTGGCTAGAATTTCAACATTTGAATTTCTAGGGGACACAGACATTTAACCCATAAAATCATCTCAGAGATACTGATTTTCATTTTGAAAATAAAAGAAACTCCCTACAGGGAAATTTCTGGCAGAGTAACATGTGAGCTATACATATAAGGTGTATACATAGACAATGTTAGGGAACTATCCATCAGTTTATATTCTGAGCATTTTTAAAAATACAAATCAAATTTGCATTTTGCATTGGCTTTTCAAATAACAAAATTACCTAAGATAATTAACTTATGAAGAGAGAAAATTTGTTTTGGCTTACAATTTTGAAAAACCCAGTCCATGATTGGTGCCCATGATTTTGGGATTGCAGACATGTGGTTAATCATGGTGAGAGGGGGTGGGAAAGTAAAACCTTCACCCCATGGCCAGGAACCAAAGGGGAAATAGGGAGAGGCCAGTGCACCCACTCTTTGGAGGGGCACATTGTGAGTAACCTAAAGACCCCTCACAAGACTTTATCCCCTTGAGATTCCACCACTTCCACTAGGGTCACCCTTGGTACCAAGTCTTTAAAGTATGGAACTTTAGGAAACACTGATCCAACTACAGCAAGTTCAGAGAAATGACTTTTGTTGTCTATAGAAATAATCACATACATTTTCCTGTAAGATGTATTATAGTGAAGTACACTTAGTCATGATACATTATGTCACTTCTAGATTCTGATATTATGTCATGTTCAGATTTTAGAGTCTATTGCTAATTTGTTTTAAGTCTCTGCAGAGGTTTTCATAGGTGAGATTGCACTGGAGTATATGTTCTATATATTCTTTGTCAGTTTTGTGTAGTTGTGAATTTGACTCATAATAAGAAGGTGAAGATTTTCTTACTTTTGTAAAGCCTTGAAATGATGTAATAGGCTTGAAAATATCCGGACTTGTGAGGTTTGGAAGCACTATTTCATGAAGCCATCTGTCTTCAGGTGCATTTTCGTGGAGCAATTCTTTTACAAATTTCTTTAACTCACACGGAAATGTATCAGCAGAAAATGTATGTCTCCATTGGAGTCAATCTTGGCAATGACATTTTTCCAGAAAATTAAACATTTTACAAAGGTTTTCAAGTGTTCTTTGCAGATTGGTGCATAAAAGTCTTTCTCACAAAGAAGTGTCCTCTTTTTTTGCTATTTAAGCATACTCACTTCATGAATTTTTCCTTGATGAGAGTTAGATTTGCTAAAAATGTACGTGTTTTGCAATTTCCCTCCAAAGACCAAATGTTTAGATTAATTAATACTGGAGTTTTTTTGGATGGACTGTGTTAGATTTTTCTAACCAATCAATTACTGTCATTGTCATATTTCCTCCTCTCATTCCTCTTTCCTTGAGTTGGAGTTGACAAAGTTACAGGAAAAATTGGTAGATAAGTAGTTAGATACCTCAATAGAAGCTGAAATTTAAGATACAAATGTGGATAGAAGTACATGCTCTTCTTTCATCATGTAATAAAGGTAACTCCCATGTGGCTGGATTTCTCCGTAGCATGACTGCTTACTTGGTGATTTAAGTGCAGATGTTTTATCAAACAACATAGAATCATGAAAAGGCAACCTACAAATTTGGAAAAAATCATGACAAATAAGTACTAAGACAAGGGTCTGCTCTCTAGAATCTATAAAGAACTAAAAAACACCAGGGCCCCAAAATTTAAAGACCCAATCCAGAAATGGGCATC
>NW_004524579.1:2841955-2879466 GCF_000260255.1 Octodon degus
TGTTTGTAAATAGGATCACAAGTCCGCATCTTGTACAGCAATTAACCACTAAGAAGAATATATGCAGTGTATTATTTGTTGAAACTGTACTTCCAATTTGATTTGAAACTGTCTCATTGCTATCTGTTTATCAATAAAACTTTGAAAAAAAAGATAGAATCAGCATCATTTATGACTAAGCCTCAGAAGTAACTCAGACTTGTCTACTTCATAATATCTGTGTTTTGCTCTTGATGCCAATAATCAAAGATAAGAAAGCTCCAGAAAAAGTAGAGTTTCTCAAACGTAAATGTACAATCAGAGTCAACTGGACAATTGGTTGAAACATAGATTGTGGTTGGGCTCCAAATCCTGAATTTTCAATTTAATAAAAGAAAAATAGTTTAAAATTCTGAGGTGGGGGTTAAAATTAGCATTTCTACCAATATGAGGGTTTATTGATGTTGCTTGCTTGTGGATTGTGCTAGGTAAGTCACTCAGATAGATAAAGAGGAAACGGGGTGCAGAGAGATTGCTCTGCAAAGACCCAAGGAAAAGAGCATGGCAATCACGTTTATGGAGAAAGAACAGATAAGGGGATGGTGTCGCTGAAGCCAAAAGGAGAGCGAGCTTCCAGAGAGGGCAAAAGGGAGGGCTGATCCCATTACTGAAACTTAATTATCTTTCTTTCATCTTATTGCTCTGAGAGTATCTAATTTAATTCACATCAGAAGATAGAATTTGCTTTTATTTTATTTTGACCTGAATCCTGTATGGAGACCCTTCTTGTGGAAGACACATTTCAAAGTCAAATTTATTGGACTCAAATGTATAAATTAAATAATATGTCCTAGGTACCGGGATTGAGTGATCCTATTTTTCTACACTAACAAAGGGCAGTACTAACTCATTAATTCATAAGCTCAAAGGTTATCTTCGTATTACATGCTACGGTATCACACTTGCATTTGATTCTGAGGATTATGAAATCCCTAGGAATGTGTAAAGCAAGTAGAATGGTCAAGGTAACATTCTGAGAAAAAATTAATCAGGGAATTATCTGGTGTTCTCATTTGGTATCCACCCCTATTTATTTTCTGTCTCTACTTCATGCTGGGCTAAAACAAAAAATAAAGGCTCTTGTACACAAAGGTAATTAATAGCTCTTTCCTTGGCTTGACAGAAAGAAACCTAAGATGTGGGGATTGTTGCATCTGTCATTTGAAGATGTCCTAATGGTTTAAAAATAAAGAAGAGAAAAATAAAGAGGTAATGATGGTATCAATGAAAGACTCAAAGCCAACAAATTATATACACATGCACCCTGATGTGGTTTCTGAAGTCCTCTTCCTTTGCCTGCTGTTCTCTATAGTATAACGCACTGTAAGTACTTATGATATACACCAATAAAAACTATTCTGTACATCCTCTCATTTGGCTCTTACTATTATCTACATTTCTAGAGGACAATTAGAAACCAACATGAAGCCTATCACAGAGCCTAATGATAAGCCTTTGTCCACTATATTAATTCTATACTATTTTCTGTGACAGTAATACCTCTGTTTAGGTTGTCTGGTAAGTTAACTTATATTTCATAATAATAATAATTAGTAGTAGGAGGAGTAGTAGTAGTAATACTGAGGGTTAGCCCGAAGGCCTTCACACTGAGCTATATTCCCAGTCCTTTAAGTTTTCAATTTTGAAATGAAGTTGCTAAATTTCCCAGGACAGGCTCCAACTTGGGGTCTTTCTGCCTCAGCCCCTCAGAGTATTAGGATTACAGGCATGTGCCAACAGTACTTCTAATTTATACTTTATCTTAGTAAGAAAACCCACCCATTTCATTCTTCCCAAGAGGAAGTTGGTTTAGGGGCAGGAACCATGTGGCAGGGAAAACGAAAGGTCCGTGGGTGATGCTCTGTTGATTAGTAGTTAATGATTCATTCTCCATCCTGATAGAATCCACACCACTTCCCACCACTGGCAGGATAAGAACTAGATTTTTCCTACCCCGTCTGCCATTCTAAGGAGGGTTCAGGTGCTCTTCCAGGGCAGGGTGTGGCTCAGCAGGTGACTGTCACTCCCCACCATGGAGTGGGGGTGTGAAGAGGGAGTCCAAGGAGATGGAGCCAGGCAGTGGTGAAGAAGTGGCTCAACAGACTTTGCTGGCTTAGTAAGGGCAGTGAGGGTTAATAGGTTGGGTATGAGGCTGACTTCCATGTTAATAAATACAAGATTAAGAGGAGTTAGCTACTAATATATGAATGATTAAATATAATAAAAGCAAAGGCTTTTTTTGAAAAAGCCTTACTGAAAAGCTTTTGAAGAATTTTGATAGTAGTATTTCTCAGTTAAACTGATCTGTACAATTTCCTTTAAACCACTATTTTTTTTCCTTTCTCTTTCTTTTAAAATAATACATTGTAGCTGTCCTTTGTCTCATAGATGGTGAACACAAGATTGGCAGGGCAAGCACTTCTATGCTGGCAAAGGTGCATGCTGTGCAGTTTTCTATCCGCAGCATGTATTTGTGCAATTACTCAATTCTTACATGAAGGCAGGAAGCTGATAAACAAGTAGCTATAGAAGTCCCAAGAGAAAGAATGAGATCAGAGTTGTCTTAATGTTCCCAAGTACAATATAAAAAAACAGTTTTCAGACTCCCAGGCCATTTCATTCACTTTATAAAAGCAATAAGATAGACAAAGATATGCTTATTTTTGTTTCAATAATAGTATGTGTCAGGATCACTTTGCATGAAGGTTAGCACAATCATCCATCAGGACAGCTGAGCTGCACATTTTCTGTTCAGCACTGATAGATTTTTATTTTAACCTCAGAAGTTCCTCAAGGGACTCTATTAGGGACACTGTCATTTTTTATTCTGCTCTGTTACTTCTCTTTTGTAAACTTTGATGTATGCAGACAACACACTCTGGCTAAAGAAATTTAATTAGGTAAGTCTACAAATTAATTGTTGCAATTAGACCACTTCTAACGGCCTTGTGTTATGAATTTATTTATGCAGTAATTATCAGATGTCTGGGATAAAAGCCTATGGAGTTAAAGGTGCTACCTTTCAGATGTGTGCATAGCACTCCACGTTAATTAGCCACAAAAAATAAAAGAATGCATTTTACACTGGAGAAGAGAAAAGGAAGTAAAATTTTCTTCTACGTTAGTACTAACACACAGATTTCTGAAGACTGACTTGATAACACAGCTTTAAAAAGATTATTTTTATTTCTGTTGGCAAAGTTCAAAATGGTAGACATTATATAAATCACTACAAAACAATTTGCCACTACATAAACTAGATGGAAAACTCAAACTATAACTCAATTCTATAAAAGACATCTAGTTTTATTTGTTTATTGTAACGATTATCAAGGGAATCATTGAGGAAACTGGTGACATTTTCTGTAAGTTTGGGTTTTGATCTGTAGAATTCTTTATTATGGCAAATTTTATGGATAATTTGTCTGAAAAAATAGCAATGAGTCTTCAAGTTGCTTCCTGAAATACTTTTCCTGTAACAAAGGGAGCATTGTAGCCGATAGCAGAGAAAGACAAACCTAATCCTGTACAATCATTTAACAAGAAGAAAGCAGGAAGAGGCAGGTACTGATAGAGACAGAAGTTGATGAACAGAAGTCTAGAGGTCAGAAAACAAGGTCATAGTGAATTATTGGGGAAATGTAATTTGGCCTAATTTTCCCAAACAGCAGCTTTGAAATTGGTTCCCAGTTATTTTAGAAAATTCATTAGTTTTGATCCAGTAATTTAAAATGGGGTTTTTATCTTAAACAAAAAATGTCAAATTTAAAAATATCTTCATGTACTGTTCTCAACTTAGCATCAATACTGGTAACTTCCAAACCTACGTGAGCTATGTAATAATTATTATTAGTACTCAAAGAAAATGGACATAAGCACCTCTTCAATTTTGTTATGACCACACTAATTTAATAAATATTTGTTAATCACCTACTGCATGCAAGAATTTTTTGCACTGGGGACACCAGAAGAAAAAATTCCTTCTCTCGGGTTACATTCCTTTGAGGGAAGGCATATAATAAGTGTGTCAAAACAAATATTGTAAATACTGGCCAGACTGCTCAGCAGACTAAGCACCTGCTTAGGCAAGCTCAGGCAAGCACAGGGGCTGGAGTTCTATCCCTGGCACCACAGGCCTCACCAGCCCCACCATCACTGGGTGCACTAAGCCGGCCACTGAGTCTGGGTATGGTGCTTGCCTTTAATCCCAGCGCTGGGGAGGCTGAAAACAGGAGGACCACTATGAGTCTGAGCTCTGTAGTGATACCCTGTACCAAATACAATAAATAAATAAATAAATAAATAAATAAATAAATGTTGAAATTAATTTTAATTTATAAATAAATAAATTATTATAAGTTGAAATTAATTTTAATTTATAAGAAGATGATTAAAACTATGAGGGATTCTAAGATGGAGTGATGCTGGAATGTAGAGTATTTTATTTTGAAAGAGTGATCCAAAAAGACCTTTCTGAGATGGTGACATTTGGATAGAGACCTCAGGTAGTCCAATATTCCAGTATTCAATATTCAAAAGAAGACTAGAAGAAATGTCATCAGATATTTTGCATAATATTGGCCTTCTAGTATTTAATATACATACACACAAATCTCAAGTTTCACAAAAGAAAAATTCCTAAACCTAAATATTTAACATATTTGAAGTACAAAATATTTCTTTTATTTATTTATTTATTTATTTTGGTATTGGGGATCAAACTCAGGACCTTGTGCCTGCCAGGCAGACACTTAAAACACTGAGCTACCTCCCTGGCCCCTTAAAGAATAAAATATTTAAACAAATAGCACAATGATTAAAAATATGTTCATAAATCAAAGGTCAAACTAATATTACTATTCTAGTATAATTATTCACAGAGAAAATTCTTAGAAGAAAATTATTTCTTAAGAATAAATACTACAAATAGAATATAAAAGAAAACTACAAAAGAAAGACATTTAAGTTAATCAATAAAAGTTCAAAAGTAACATTATTCAATCCATTACTTAAAATTGTAATGATTCTGTCATGATGTTACAGTAAAGGTCACACTGTAAGCCAGTTTTTTGAATAAATTTATTCTAACTATCCACCAACGAAAAGGAGAGAACACGGGGTACTGTGCAAATGTCAAACGTTTTGTCTCACTCTTATAATTCCATCCCTTAGTGGAAATCTTAAAAAGCATCTTTTAGAATACCTTTTTATAACTTTTATAAAAGCATCTTTTAGAATACCTTTTTATAATGTAACTTATAATCATATTCATAAGTGAAATAAACCAGTTGCACATGTGTAAACATTATATTCTCTGTCTAGTGTGAAGAGCTGATAAAATAAATGTACAACAGATACTGTAAAATGGGAAGAAACTTCAGAAGCAAAAGAAATTGGAATGGAGGAATGAAGAAAAGAAGAAAAAGCAAAAAAAATATATATATATATATGATAGTTAAGATAGTTACATTACTAATTTCTTTTAGTTCATTGAAATATTTGGGCTAATATTGCCTAGACAATTAGTGCAAGTTTATGTGAGTACCTAATTTAAAGATAACAATACACAATGTACATATATATATTTTTTTCCCTTCCTTCCTTCTTTCTTTTCTCCTTTCCTTCGTACTAGTTGTTCCTTACCTTTGGGCAGTTTCTTTCCTTTTTACTCTATCTAGTGTACCTTTCAGATTTTATTGACTCTTCCATTTTCTTTCACTAGGGAGACAACATGATGTTTACACATGTGGGTCTGATTTATTTCATGTGTGAGTGTGGTTTATGGGTGTATCCATTTACCTGTAAAAGCCAAGAGCTTATCTTTTTTATAGATGAGTAATACTTCATTGTATAGAAATGCCACATCTTTTTTATCGATTCCTCAGCTGAACGGCATTTGGGTTGTTTCCAAGATGTAGCTACGACCGATTGCTCTGCTGTGAACGTGGGTGCGCATGTAGCACTGTGGAATGGTGTTTTCAGTTCTTCAGAAAAAATACCCAGGAGCGGAATGGGGGGTTGAAAGGGAATCCTGGTTTTCTGCAGAGTCTCCACACTGATTTCCAGAGTATTTGTACCAGTCTACACTTTCACCAACACTGGAGAAGCTCTGAGAATTCTTATTTCATGAACTTCTGTATCATTTCTAACGGTACCTTTTAACTGTTTTTTATTCTCTTTAAAAAATACACAGTGTATTAATCATTGTCACCCCCCATTATCTTGCTTTGAAATCTTGTGTTTTCTCTTTAACATAAAAAGGAATGACTTTTTATATATTTATTTTGGTTAAATTAAAGCGACCTAAAGTGATGCTTCTTTTCTAGGAAATATAGGTTTTATTAAAAAAAAAATGACTTGCAGTATGTCCTATCCTAAGTCTTGTCACACAGAGGTAAAGCTGTCGGAGTCAATAGCAATGTTCTCATATCAGTGTTGGACTCATTCAAACATCTTCGAGCTAAAGGGAACATTGTGGTTGCAATAAAACTCTGATACTAAACACATTGTCAGCTCTGTAGTGTGGATGACTTTGGATGTTTACACTGGGCTTTATTTTGTCTTTTCTAAATAAGTTAGATAATTGATTATTAATCAGAACATCAATGATTTTAATTTCTGATCATTTGTATTGGTGGAATAACAGTGTAGCACTCATAAGCTAAAAAGAACTTTACCTTCAAGGATTAAAGCAAGAGCATATGCAATGTTTTCTTGGAGTGTTGAAAATCACAAAGGCAGAAGTTGAATAGTGGCCCTTTCTTTTGACAATGAACCACATCAGCAAGGCTAATCCCATGCACTCATAAAGGAGCTAAGAACTTCTCACGGCAGCGCAGCCTTCCGACTTCATAGTGCGGCGCCTTACATGTTTGTGAGGAGGCTGGCAGAAACAAGGAATTTCTTGTGAGCTGAGCATAAACGTACAAACAGCGCAGAACACTTCATAACAGTAACACGATTATGTTCCTGGTCTATGCAATTGCTACACCTACTATACTTTTCTTGTTACTTAGTAGTGTGTGACTATTCACTACCTTAAAATGAAGGTTCACGGTGAAATAGTCACCCATGTTACACCCGCAGGGGCTACATACATCTCCAACTTGCTGGGACTTGTGGTTGTGTCATTTTCTTTTGTGCTTAGTCTCGTTACTTTGCTCATCACTGGTCCTACACACACGAAGTCCACTGGGAATGTTACCAGTTACAGGCCACATAGAGCAAAAGCAGAGGTGCCCCAAGAGTTGTGAAAAAGGAGAACAGGCTGAGGATTTTCCCTGAAATAGGAGTCGGGCGGTGGGAGAGAAGCAAAGCCGCATCTCTGCACAGAGTCTGGAATACCACTGAAGCCTGCTAGGAATATGATGTGCCTGCAACGGGGCACTATTTTTATAGAGTGATTCTGTGACTTTTAAAAAATAATAATTTTTTAAATGGAAGTCATTAAGCTAAGATACTAGTAAGTTTCTACAAGTATAGGATCATGAAGATTTTCAAATGTACTTTTCACATATTAAAATCTGATTTTGATCAGTGTGCGCACTTTTATAATGAAAAAAATCCCTTGGAAGAAATCCACACCACTTCCACTCACCTTCCAAGGGGAACCTTCAGCCAACTGTACTACCACCTGTTGGAGTTTCTTCTCTACTGATACATTGTCATGAGAAGCCTACGGAGAAATTTCAAAATAAGGAAATCGAAGCTCCAGAAAGAGCTCACATCAGAGGCTTGCTGCTTCCAGATAGAGTCCTCCAGTTTTGTTTATTAAGTGTACTCTGCAAGATTCTTTCTAAAATCCCATGTTCTGTGTGCTCTAGGAGAGGCCAATGTATTTTGGACATAGGACGTAGTAACAGTCTCTACTTGGAATTGCCCAAAACATATTCACATATGTAAATTATTTGTTAAAATCTAGGAACCATAGAGCACCATGGAATTTTATTTAACTCAGTTTTTCCTGAGTAGTTTGCCCTATATATAAAGACAAAATAAAGCCCAGTGTATCTATCCAGAGGGGTCCACACCTGCAAAGCTGCCACGTATCCAATGTCACAGTTGTACTGCAATTACAATGTTCCCTTCCACTAAAAGATATTGTGAATGAGTCCAGATTTTTCTCTTAACCAGAAAAAAACTGCTGTTTTTCTTTCAAAAACTTATGAAGACCTTTAGCCTGGAGAGAGGCCACATTCACAAAACCATCCTCTTTATTCTGCCTGTGAGGTGTGACTGCGTAGGAAAAGAGGTTGCTCACACACCTTGGCTTGATCAATAGCAAAGGCAGCTCTGAACTAAAACCGGATCTTCATCCTGAGCTTCTTAATATTCTAAGTGGTACCCAAATTTAAACGGATGGAAAATTTTGGATTGGATTCCCCCTTCCTGATAGCAAGAACACAAAACAATCTTGGAAGTAGAAAACAAAAGGGTGAATTCCATCAGGGACAATGGAAAACGGGAAGAGAAGGGTCACGTGATCAGGTGTGCTTTAGTCAACAGGCAGTGACAGTTGCTTTTCCTTGCCTCTCTATTTCCCTCATGTTATATCCCTCCCTTCACCACCCATCCAAACTTGGTTAAGCTTTACAGGTAACACCAGGAAGTTACCATCCATCCCTCGCTGTGTACTGGTCCTTTCTATCTGTTTCTCTCCCTGGAGCTCAACCCCATCCCAGCCCTATGCATAGCCTTGCCTTTTGTGTGTGGAGGAATAGTCATTGCTACTTCCTTGCAAGCTAGGCTGATATTATCATTTGCTCATTCTTTGTCAGCTATGCATGTGGAAAAACACTTGTTCAAAGATAAAATACGTGGCAGAAATTGAGGTCACAGTAAAATAAATAATATGTCTTAGAGAACAGTAAGTTAGGAATAGCATGCTAGAGTGCTTATGACTGAGAGAACGCACACTAAGACTCATTGGCCAAGAATGTACAAAACAATCTGCTGCTGCTCAGATTCTCTGGCTCATAGGAAGAGACAGCACTCAGAGCATGGGGGATGGGGATTGTATGTAAATATATATAGTTTTGCATGCACTGGGAAGCACTGCTTTGCATGTATGCAGCAGAAAACCATTCAGAGAAGGAGAGATTTACACTGAATGAGCACCATGCAGGGAGGGTTGGGATGGGGTCTGCCCATCCACCAAAACGACTTTATGGTGAGATGTTCTGAAGGCGCATCTTGTTATTTTTTCTTCCCTGTTAGAAATGTAGCTCTTGATCAGAAAGGAGTGCAATCTAGAAGAAAATAATTTATTATATCATCTACATCTGGCCGAAATTGGACACTGCCATCCTAGGAATTGAAACATCCTATTTTGCCAGAATATTAATAGAACACGCATTGAGCATGTGTGCAACTCCACCGTGCACAGCTGCATGGCCCTGAGCCGGTCAGTTGCTGCGCAAAGCCTCAGCTTTATCTTCTGTACAGTCAGAACGAGAAAAGCAATCGCAGCCTCTCAGACCGACTCTGGCAGTCAAGAGTTTTCGTTAGTGTTTTTGAAATGTAGATATCAATAGCATGGAGCAAACAACATTAATGGAATAAAAACAAGTAATTAAATAGTATCTAGTATGTTTTAAATAATAGCCATAGTCCATACGTATGTGCCAAAGTGTATGTGTTTTGCTTAGTTTAATTTTAGTTTTTCAAAATTTGACAATTTTGAACTTTAGATTTCCATATCGACAGATAACCACAAATAGTTTCTTAGAACAAATTAATGGACATAAAAGGGCTGTGTTATGGAATAGGTCCACATTTAAGACTTCTGGAGCATGTCTTTGAGTTAGCTAGTAATGCACATAAGAAGAAGTTTTTCATACAAACATTGATAACTTTTGGCTTTTCTTTGGTTTATATAGATAGACATCACATATTTTTTCTTTCAATTGAATTGCTAATAATTTTCTAAATTTTCCCACTATTGTTGCTTCAATTCTCTACATTGCTCCTTTTTTGCAGATGTTCATCTTGTTTCCATTACTGTGCAAGAGCTATTTATAGTTGAAAATATAAACATCTCATTTAAATTGCTTCTGGGGTGTTTTGCCATTTGAAAGTCTCTGTTATATTCAGTAGTTGTGTGTGTACATATATGCATGTGCATAAGCATATACATATGTGTGTACACATGAGTGTATATATGTATATGTACATAGAATCCTGCATAAAGTGCTGCACTTCTATCATTCTTTATTGCTATGAAGTCCACATTTTCTGTGTATTCATTATCTTCCCACCCAGGATCATACACAAAAGCATCCACATTTTCTTTCAGAAAATGTTTTGCAATTTCACTTTTTCTATTCAAATGTCAAATCCATGTGAAATTTATGTGGATTATGGTGTGAGTCAGCCACTGAGTTTCACTTCCTTCCGAATATTCCTGGCGTTCATTTAGTCCTCACACTTTACTGTGGTTGCCCTAGAGAGTGCGCTGCATCATTTGTTGCATTATTTCATTTCTCTTATGATTCATGGTGGGACTGGGGGTGTGGACGGAAGTGTAGTCAGTCAGTTGCGGAGCAGACAACCTTGCCCCAGGGGCTTCCGTCTGTTTCTGGTAACCAGCAGACTTACGTGGGCCAGAGCTGTCAACATAAGACTTTAAAGAACAGTTGGTGTTGTTTTCATCCTGAAAGGAAATTTTGTATTTCAGATGTAGCTTATGTCTAGGAAAAATAAAAACTGGCATCATTTTCAAAGTTAAATAGAGAAGTAACAAACTGGAATTCTATGATAGCATGCAAGAAAAAACTGGAAGTTCTCTCTAATAGGTCAGGCTGCTGCACTGAGACGACACATGCTCATCACACAAGCCTCCTTGGAGGATGCTGGGACATTCTGTGTCTATGGATGCACAGTGCGTAAATAACCAAGAAAAAAAATAATAATAAAGTTCAGCAAGGCACGCTGATGCCTTAGGGATGTGATTCCAGGCATCTGGCTAATTTATTAAAGCCTTTATGCTCAACTGGGTGTCCCATTCATATTTGCCCTGTACAGAATGGTTAGGAGAAAGTTGATAAGCTTAATGTGACAGATTAACAAAGTCACCTGGTCGCTCAGTGATTCACAAAGTTCCTCCACAGGTATGATTAAGGCTATGATAATATGTCCTCCAGAGTTAAGTGCTACATGTTACGTTTAAGAGTGTGATTGCAAGAAAGGGTTCTACTAAGCTGGCAGAATTTTAATTCAGTGTTCTAAGTTTATTTTTTAGAGAAGATAACAAAAATAATCTTTTTGTATCCATGGATTCCATCCATTTTAAAATAACTAGAAGTCTACCCTATGACCTTTTTAAATTCCATACTAAATTCATAATGCTTTTCACTCAGTACAGATTATTTGCATTTTTGCTCATCATTATTTATTTTTTATTTTTTTAAATATTTATTTATTTTTATTTATTACATTTATTTATTGTGTGTGTGTGTGTGGCCAGCTCAGCCCACCAGGGGGCGGGTCTGGCTGGCATGTGGTGCTGGGGATCGAACCGCGGTCCCTGTGCTTTGCCAAGCTTGTTTCAAGTAGGTGCTTTAGACCACTGAGCCATCTCTCCAGCCCCTCATCATTATTTAAGTGATGAATTATCTAATGGTTTTATAGTTCACACAGAATGCATCTATTATTGCTAAATCTGAGCTTCATGCTCACATAGACAAAATAATTTGAAAGATGTTAGGAAGTGTGACCCTCACGTTCTTTACCATGATCAACGGAATTTCCCGTAGTTGCAACACAGGCTCTAAAAAGCGCTCCTGCGCTTCTAAGCCTATCATTTGATATAAACGGGACTTGCACACATCATCTCACCACATCGTGCCAGTCTGATCCGTTTGCCAGCTCCTTAACAGCACGCAAGGCCCGCTTAGAACTGGAGAGTGTAAGGTCTGCAGAGAAGGATTATTGAGAAAAGACAAAAGTAATGGAGAGCAGTTCTTACAAATATTGCAGAAGGGAGCAGAGGTAAAGCAAAGGGCCTGGGAAACAAAGGGGATGGAATGTCTTTTAATTTCATCTAGTCCAACGTATGCCTATTCCGTGATTACATAAAATCCACCTTTTTTCCCAGATGCATCTTCCTGGAGTGATTTTCAAATATTTTTATTCACATAAATCTTGACAGTTTTTAAAATATTGTGCTTCTGTCCTATTTTTAGTGTCTCTAAAATTTTCCAGCATGAGTTTAACTGTGTTAATTAAAAATATTATCTAGAGAAAGAAAAACAGGCTTAATATAGTAAAATATAACTATTATAGTGGAGTATTTTATTTTAAACAGATTTTTGACTAATTTATTAAATAGCATATTATGATTTGATTAAAAAGTCTTTAATATCCATGGAATTTGAGAAAAATAATGTAAATATTTTATCAATGAGGTTTTTTTTTTTTCTCAGTGAGTTCTTGGAACATGTAGTAGTCCCAGAAAACATTATTGTTATCCTTTTAAAACTCTATCTCATGACCTATACTGATTAGTTTATAAGTTCAGAACACACTAACATAGCGTATACCTCACTCTTAACAGACATGAGTAGCCAAAAAAGAAAACTATACAAATTTATGATAATTTTAACTAATGAATGATGGAATTATTGCTATAGTCAACCTTTCAAATTATTACTATTTCAATATCCAGGAAGTTTTAACAGGCCAGAACAAAGTGATACAATTGGGAAAAATATAATGTTTTCCTTTCTTTTCTAAAATAGAAAAATGACTAGTACGAATGTATCCTCTTCTCAGGCTAATCTACTTTGAGAAGTACACCTGCGAGTCAAAATCATATCAGTTAGTGGCTGTAAAGCTGTTTCTAAACAAGTAAACTATGGGATATCTTTCCATACTTTCAGAGGTTATGTACTTGCTTCCAAATTACAGTTTGAGGCTGGGTTTTTAAAATCCATAAACAAATAAATTAACTAAGAACAGCAGGGGAGAACACAGAGCTGAACTTAGGGATCTAGCCAAAGGTCAATGATAAAAAGCTGAATGTGGTTTTCCAAGTAAGATAGAAGAGCCCAAAATTGTGTGCTAAAGATTAAGCATTGAAGAACTTGTGTTAGGAAAGGCAGGACTTAATGGTGGTGAGGACAGATGACATTGCTCCTCTCCTTTGTCAGCCATTCACCCTTCTCACTTTCCTCTGGAGGCCCACCTCCTACACCCAATCTGTTGTACTTCCCATGGAGTCAGTATTCACAGAAATGCTCAGGGAGAAGGTAGGCCAAGTAATCCATCAAAGCTTTATGTGATTGGCCATGTGCTCATTCAGAGGCACCAAATACAGTGACATTTTTACTGACTATTTTGGAAGAAAGTCTTGCTCTTTGCTTCTGCCTCTAAATCTCTGAGGAAGTGGACTAAGACTGGTAAGTTGAAACCCTAACCCACTAAGGAAGCCTGGTTCAAAGAAGAGAAAGAGAAATCGTCCTGCTTCTATTGTGTGAACTGTGAGCCTTCCACTAAACTTTATCCATCCTATCATCTAGAATACTCATTCTTGAAAACCATTCAAGTATTTTTAATTCATCAAATGAATCTGAGATTTGGGCTTTTTCCAGGGATGATCAAATGCAAACTTTGTTTGTATTTTCTAAAATTGAATGTAAAAAGCTATATATAAACTGTCTTGTTTAATTTCTTTGCATCATTCTTTCCAAAAGTTAGGTGGGTTAAAGTAGACATTGTCAGAAGTTACAGCTGTATGTTTAAATGATCAATTGTGTCTCAATACGATTAACCCATTCTCATCATATATGTCATAGTTATTTCCTCATTGCTTGGACAAAATATCCAACACCCACATGTTAAAGAAAAGATTTAATTCAGTTCACAATTTGTAGAGTTTTTAGTACACAGTCAGCTGTCTCCAAGGCATTGCCGCATGGCAGAGATGTAGCAGAAGAGAAACAGCCCACGGAAGGGTATCTGGGAGGCATCGAGCAGCAGCCACCCTTTCCTTTTTTATTCCATCCAAGCTATATAAACCTTGTAGTTGGTTCCACCCACATCTACAGTGGAGCTTCTGTCTCCAGTAAATCCATTCAACCACACTCACAAGTATGCTAAATTGATCAGTGGGCTAATGCAGTATCACATTCAATCTTTCCTTTCTTTCTGAGATAGGTTCATGCTATACAGTTCAGACTGGCCTTAAGCTCACTTTGTTGCCCAGACTGGCCTCCAATTTGCAATGATCCTCTTGCCTCAGCCTTCCGAGTGCTGGGATTACAGGTGTGCACCACTACACCCAGCAGTCTCATACTCTTATCCTGGTGTCACACACCCATGATCCAGCACCTCCAAAAAGTCACACCTATGAGTGCCTGAGGTTTGCAGTGGATAGCTAGATACAAGTCCTAACAATGTGCATGCCTATATGCATTCATGTGTACATGCATATTTGTGTACATGAGTGTACATGTATGTGAGTACACATTCATTAACTGCTCTTTTTGTAAAGTAACTATTAATTGTAAAATATGATACATATCTAAGATCATGTTTTTAAAAGATATAAGCTAAATATGATTCAGTTCTTTTAAAATTTCGTAGGATATGCTTATACTTTCCTCGGTAATGCCATTGAAAATGATTAAATTAATTTGTGATAATATTCTTCTTATAACTAAAATCTACCCATTAAACAGCTCAATGCCTCCGAATATCAGAGAAACTTGATATCAAAAACTCCTGAAAACTTTCAACTGCTTTCATCATTTTACAAGTAAAAGAGACTATCAAACATCTTATAATGATGCTTTCAATTAAATATTCCTGTTTTGTCATTTTCCTTTGCTTCTATCATTTTCTTCCCTTTTTTGTGGAGAACAGAAAAAAGCTTTGTTATCCTGTGTCTAAATAGACATTTCAGAATTTTCTTTTTTTGGAAAAAAATGTTCTTTAAAGTCTTGCTTTGGACAATGTGACACATTCTTGTTGATTTAATGAACTAGATAAAGTGTCAGCTTATTTATGAACAGTTTGCTATTCTTACTAATTTTTAAGGAGTTGGAAACTTTATTGAAAATTTAAACCTATAAATACAAAATTAAGATCTTATATACAGAAAAATGTTTAATTATGTGGAGGATGTAGTAAAAATAGAAACGAGTCATGAAAATGAATATCAGTGGAATATGTACTAATAAGACAAAGAGAAAAAACAATTTTTGAGTTGGTCAATATAATTTTCAAGTTTCTCACAAATGATCAAGGAATTAAAAACAAGGCAGGTTGCTGAAGTTGTTAAAACGAACTTTAGTTAAGAGTGCTAATGAAAACTACAGTTTAGTTAAGAATAGGCTTGGTTACCTTTAGAGACTTGTTTCCATGCTCAATATCAACAGATCATGTTCCTTTCCAGAAATATTTTTATTGTGGAAAATCATGCTGAAGTTATAGAGAATAACACAGTGTGGGGTCAGGGCCCCTGCCCAGTGGTAGAACACGTGCTTAGAACGTGAGAGGCCATGGGTTCAGTTCCCAGCACAGGCTTACATGTAACTACACAATGAGCATATTGTACCTACTCACCTCCAGGCTTTAGTGACTCACTATTTTCATTTCATGTTTATAAGAATAATAGGGCCAGCCAGATAGCTCAGTGGACTAAAGTGCCTACTAAGGCAGGAGCAGTGATTAGAGTTCAATCCCCCAGCGTGCCCTACTGGCCCTGCCGCTGGGGTGCGCTGAGTTGGCAACTGAGACTGGGCATGGTGGGGGGTGCCTGTAATCCCAGACGTGGGAAGCTAAAAACAGGAAGATCACTATAAATGTGATCTGTGTAGTGAGACCTTGTAAACCCTGTATTAAAATGCATAATAAAAAGGAATAATAAAGTGCCCCAGTTTTATATGAAATGTCCAGCATTCTAATTCCTAGTCTTAATCTACTTTCTTCAGAGAGCTATTATTATATATTTTGAATTTATCATCCTTCTGATTGATATTTTGTTTTACATATATATAATATATATATATATATATATGATTTTTAAAAATCATTTGCAGCTCAAGTCAACAATTTCTGACATTGCCAATCCTACAGATAACCCACTACTGTTATGGACTATATTGGATTATTTTACTGAATTCACACCCTACAATATTTAAATGGCAATGGAATATGCATCTCTGACAAAAGTAAACAAAAAAAGAAGATATAAAGGAAGGACCATTTTGTATCTGTATATACAAAATAGGATAGATATACAGCTACTTTCTCTTAGTTCAAAGAGAAGAAAGATTTGTACTGATAGTGTTTGGACAGGATATCATGTCTGCATCTTGTGCTGTAAATAACTACTATCAAGACAACTATATGCAATGTATTAATTATTGTAACTGTCCTACCAACCTGTTTTGAAACTGTCTCATTGCTATTTCTCAATAAAATTAATAAGAAATAAATAAAATCTTTTAGTAGTGTTTTGTATTTATTAATTTAATTTAAAAGGTATTTTATGTCTGAATAAATTTACTTTCCAATCAAAATGTTTTCCTTTTTTTTTTTTTATTTGGCAGAACCAGGGATTGAACTCAGGCCCTTGCACTTGCCAGGCTCTACTGAGCTATCTCCCTGGACCCTTTTCATTTTTTGAGATAGATATTTTAATCATGTATATTAATGAAAGGTATAGGCACTTGGCTGACATACCTTAAAGTGGAAAAGAACAATGTACGAGATACGTTGATCTCGGTGTCTTTTTGTCTCCCAATATATAGCTATAGCAATGGGGTGAATATAAAAGAACCTAGTCTTGTTTCTGACATGTTCACTGACTTTCCTATTGTTTAAGATATAGCACACTTTCTACTTGAAAAGAAAAAGAAATCCTTAATAGTAGAGAGAGATACCCAAGGAGTCTATGATTATGCAAATGAAAATTCTAATGCCATATTTTGCTTTCACAGAGATTAAAAATGAATTCTGTTGTGAAGACTGTATATCAGTGTCTCAGTTACTTTTCCCTCACTGCTGTAACAAAATACTCAACACTTAAAATTAAAGAAGGAACTTAAAACCTCACAGTTAGTAGAGGTTTCAGTCCATACTTGGCTGGCCCCAAGGTACGGTGGCACATAGCAGAGGGCAGCCATTCATGGTGGCAGGAAATGGTAAAGAACAAAGAGAAGAGATACAGGTACAGTGTGTAGCAAGCCTCTCTCCCCTCCTTACATTTGTATGCAGATTATCTGCCCTAGGGCAGGTATAGCACTCATACCCATAATCCCAGCTTTGGATAATCACAAACTCTAGAAGTTTCTCCATTACTGCATGAGGCTTTGGGATCATAACTAGATACATACCATAACAATCAGCTATTGGTTTATTCTGTCATAGATTGTACATCCAACCACAGAGTAAAAATTTCTAGGAAGGAGGTTTTGATAAAACACCATGTGATTTCAGAGGTAGAAGAGATCTTAGAGCATATCTGATTGAGTCATCTAATTTCAAAATGGAGAAACTAAATTCAAAGAAGGTAAGTAGCTTTTTAATGTCAGGCCTATAATTACTGGCAGAGTTAGGATCTGATAGTTTCTTCTCTTACTGTTAATTCTGTTTGCAATGAACTTCATGATATAATCCCAGCACTGAGTTTCTTAGAACTTTAGCTGCCTCTGTTATAAAATGTAGCTAATATCTTCTGACCCCTTCACATTTCCTCAGCATAGTGTTGAAATTTGAGTGAGTTACCAACAAAGTATTTTAGCTTTTATGAAAAATGATTTCTTTATAACCACTGTAGCAGTCAGTATTCTTTGATGTCATGCAATGAAAAACACACAAGGCTCCGCCAAGCCAAAAAGGAAATATGCCAGTCATCTGAGGAAGCTCAGAGATTGAATAATGTGGGTTACCCAGATTAAGTTCAGGGTGCCCCAGGACCCTGGAACAGGAATGGACCTACAGTGTTACCCAGAAGCAGTGTGAGAAAGACCCCTCCTGCTGATGCAGCTATCTTTGGGGAGGAGGTACAAATTGCTCTGATTAAATCACAGATTGACCACTGTGGGGCGCTCGTTGAAATCACACGCGAGTCAGATGGTGCTTAAGCTTCTCTTTATTCTTCTCTCCCCCGAACTTCTCCCCGGAACTACTACTCAACCGAACTACTTCACCGAACTACTTCCCGAACTCCTCCGCCGAACTACCCCAGACCTTCCGTAACATCCTCTTTTATACTCCCCAGGACCAATCAAATAAGGCTGCGTGTCTTAAACCGGCCAATGGGCAAGTGCCTGGTTGTAACAGCTCTTAGCCAAATAGAATGCGCCAGCAGAGGTTAAGCGTAGCTCTGGAAATCCCCCGTGGGGGAGAGCAAGCATGTAGGGCGCCGGCACCCAACAGACCACAATAGGACATGGAAATGGATCAAACAGAGCGTCCAGTGACTTCTCAGTTTCTTAGTAAGAGGCAAGGAAACCTCGATTACTGGCCGCCGATGACTCACAAAGAAGAAAGTCGAATCTTCCAAAGGAATGGAGACGTGAGACAAGGGACTCCCCGATGGCTAAAGACATCACAAATGTCTGCCCCAAATAACACATTGCATTCATTGCTGAATTTTGCATTAAATACTAAAGCCCTAGAATTTAAAGAAAGAAAGAAAGAAAGAAGGAAGGGAGGGAGGGAGGGAGGGAGGGAGAGAGAGAGAGAGAGAGAGAGAAGGAAGGAAGGAAGGAAGGAAGGAAGGAAGGAAGGAAGGAAGGAAGGAAGGAAGGAAGAAGAAAGAAAGAGGGAACCATCTCTATTTAATGAAAAAGATAAGATGGTAGCATTTTGGTATCCAATGAAGAACACTTAGCAAGTCATATAAAGCTTGTGAGTTTGTCACATAAAGCCAAAGTTGCTGAATGAACTTTCATTCACCTTTTTAAAATTCTCAGGGCTAGGACTATAACCTAGGACCTTGCCTTCACTAAGCAAGTGTTCTGTCACTGAGCCACAGCCCTAGCCAGGCTTGCGTGGCTTTAAAAATGTCAATTTGCTGATTATGTAAGTACAGCCCCTTTTATGATTCTTTTTAGTACCACAATGAAGGTCAGGTAGCGCTTAGCGAACAAAGAACAATGTTCCCACTTAAATTCAGACCCAGATCTCGCACCTATTGGTCAAGAACCCAATGGATTTAATTTGAGACAGTGTTTATATATCTCCCAGCCTCTCCTAGGCCTACGATGTAGGGTAGTGGTATCTGAGAATCAGTTCCTCTGTGTTTATCCGGTTAATTGCTCCAGGCCTGCAGTAACAATTGCTTTATTAAAAAGACAGAGTAATGTAAGACAAGTCATCTTTTCCAATGCTGTCCTGATTATCATTATCCTCTAGAGAAAAAAATCTAAACATAATAATAATAATAGGATACATTTATTTTTCTTAATGCATATTTTTGTACATATTTGAATATGTTTAAAGGTAATAGGGGGAAAGTCCAAGGTGTATTTATCTTTAATGCCATGTAAGGTTTCCTGCATCCAATCTCCACCACTACTTTCAAATGCCACTACTGTGGAGCCCAAATCCACTTCAAGCTGAGTGATGTTTCAGGTGGATGAGATCATGCTACTCCTGCACAAGCAACTCCTCACTGGCCCTTCATAGCCTCAGGTCGCCATACATTTTCATGCACACAAAAAGCATGGAGCCACTCAGTGGGTCCTTTGGGAGCCTCTTCTGCAGGGGTCTCCCAACCCGAATGTGCCATACATCAGCCATGTGCAACTACTTGATTTTTCCACATCCTGTCACTGAGTCCCCGCCGTGTGTCTTCTCAGCTAGCCCTCCTTCTCCCCTCCCTGCATTAGCGAATCCTTCCCTCTTGTCTCCCCTCAGCACTGCTTCCCAGACCAGATCCCTTCTTTGGTTCCCATTGTGTGTCAGGGGTTTTCCTGTTCATGAGCATTTCTTGAGCATCCCGGGTTGAAATGGTCATTCCTGCCTTTTTCTGAGTAACCTTGAGTGGCCACCATCACCAATGCTGTCACCATGGTACCCTGACTTATACGCTTATTAATCAATCTCTTTCATTGGATTATAATCTCAGGGTCAGCAATTTACACCTCATTGCCTCTTTTACAACCAGCATCTGCCAGGTTATCTAGCACAAAATAGGAGATACATAAGTGTTTACTAAAGTCTACAGAAGCACTGTGTTCCTTCTATACCAGACACCATTTTATTCCTGCCCTCATCTTCTGCCACGAATTCAGGTGGGTGTTACAGTCCCACTTTTCTCATGCTCAGAGAGGATAATCATACAACTTATCTGCTTAAAGAATGATTACAAGAGAGTCTCTCCCCATCAATGCTTGCAAAATAATGCTGACTGTATTATCTAGCTATTTGGTCATCTGCAGGAAGTCTCTACAGATGACTGTACGTAATCAGGAAGGGACTGGCTTGGATCCTTCTAGGTTCCCTTTGCTGGGAAAATAGGGCACAAAAACAAGGCCTCACTTATTTTCCCTGTGGGTGGAGGTGATGGCTTCCCAGGGAAAAGCACAAGACAGATGTGGCAGCAGGCAGTGCCTGGAGGTTCCAACAGCATCCAAGTGGTGGCCCTTGAATGCGAGCTGCCCTCAGAACAGCAGCGGTGAAGGAATGTCTCACAATACACGCAAATGACAAAAGCGAGAACTGATGGACAAGGATACCATGAATGAGCTATATTGCAACTGGAAAGGCTTCTAAAATTTCATTCTCCAACTTACTGCCATTTATGAGGTTGAAGAAAAATGAGGTTACCTGAATAATAAGGTTCTCGAGTCTTTACTAATATGGCAGTTAGCATTTTTGTTAAGTGGATATGTGTGAGTGTGTGTGTATGTGTGTGTGTGTGTGTGTGTGTGTGTGTGCTTTTTGCGTTTTATATAAGTATCTTTCTTCATTCTAGCCACAAAAAGCTGATCTAGAGCTTCATATGACAAAAAACAGTTTTAAAAGCTGGCATCATTTAGGTTTTCCACCTATAGCAAATTTGAAAAATTGGCATTTGCATTCCCTAAAGTATCAATCTCTAATGAAAACAATGTCAGAGCCTTAAGCACTTTGGCATTTTCTGGACACACTATAAATACACAAGATTTATTTTATCATGTGCTGTGTATTATAGCACAGGGACAGAGAACAAGCACCAGGGTGAATGGTTTGAGGCAATTCTTTCAACATATTTTCCAAGGCCATTTCAAATGACTCGCTAGTCCTTGAACTCTCTGGTGATCATTTTAATAGCAATGAGCACCATTTGGTAACCGGCCTGGACTGCAGATTGAATTTGACATTGGCTGTTTTCTGTTACTAAGGAGACAATATTTTAGCCTATTATAAAGATCTTTAAAGCTTTTCAAGCACTATGTCCCTACATCTTCAAAGTGCTGCTAAATATGTAGCTTCTCTCCTATTTTTTTCTAAGCCACCTATGCAACAGTCCTCGCTGAAGCCGTGCTTGGCTAGAGCATCTGTCAGGACCAGGAAAATGGGGTGATGCCCAGGGTGGACCTCGCCCACCACATTCTTCACCTGGTGAGTTCCATCGTCTTGCAACCCACTTCACTGTCTGCTCAGATGGAGCTGGAGCCAAGGAAAATAGGACAAGACTTCTGGGAATGCACAGTATCTTATGAAAATAGGTTTAGTATGACCTTTGGTCTTCACCCCTGTCTGAAATTTCCAAAAGGGCTGGGAAGGCTGCGTATTGCAGGCTAAGTGGTGGCCATTTGTGTATAACTTCATGAGAGCCCTCCTCAGGGTTCTTTTGATGACGTGTCACCTCTCCATTGAATTCAGCTATGAGGTAGAAAACAGAGTTGCTACTTGGAGGATTTATATGACAGAGAAGCCTCCCTTTGGTCAAGATGCATTTGTTGGCTAAGGAACAGCTCTGTGTGCCCTGTTCAAGGTGTGTCCCTGCTGTTGGGTACCGTGGAGAACTTGACCGAAACACACTGTCACATGGTGGGTCACCATGGAAGCGCTGTCTTCCCAGAGCTGTACCTGTGAAACGTGAAAGGTTTAACAATGAATAATGTGTTTGAAGCTCCTTTTACTCCATGTTTTCTTGGAAAATGAAACCACAGGAGGCACAAAAATCTCTAAAGGGCCTTTATACATAGATTAATGCAGTAATTCTCTCATTACTATGTTCTGGCGAGGAAGAGCTTTTTACACGAGGCTCTGTGCTTTGCCTTCAGTTATAACATGGCTTTGCATTAAGTGTTTTAATAAAATGTAAAATTAAATGATCATCTCTGTAATATTCATCTCTTTGTGGAGGCAAGAAAAAACAGATTCCACAGTGCATGAAAGTCATAGAGAATATTTTGCCCCTGATGAAGAGATCATTGTCCAAATAATAGTCTGTAAGTTTCCATCAATTGGCAATAGTTTTTACTATTCTTCCTTACACCTTGAGAATTACCAGTAACACAGCCAATTTATAGCTATGCAATATGGATTCTATCAGATGCTCACTAGATTAATTTTTTCTCTTCCCTTTTTTCGTACACTAGGTAATATTAGATGAAAGCAACTATTGATGAGGATAGTCTATGTCATTGTTGACTATCTGTGAGCCTTTCTGTTGTGACACTAACAAGAAAAATAAAAGTTTCTTGAGCGTATTGTCCTAGCAACTGCCGGACACATTAGTAATAAGCAATAGGAACCAATAAGCAGAGATGGAATAGATTCTTCTGTATAGAAAACTGACAAAACATCTATTCATGTGACTAGTTCTAAATCAACAAAACAAGCTTTCAAAACTATTGAGGGTTTTTTTGTGTCTTTGCTTTTTAAAGAAAGTTATATTAATGAGAAAAGCAAAACATCTTCCCCATAATGATGCCAAGGGAGGTCACAGCAAGTTTTCACACATTGATTTGCCTGTGTGAGCTATGCACCCAGCCCTTTTTCTGCTGTTTTTGAATTTTGCAACAAGGTCTCATGAAGTTTCACTCTTCCCACCTATGCTGCGCATTGATTGTTTCTGTTGGGTATTAATACTGTAAATCTGTCTTAAAGAGACAAAGCGATGCTAAGGTTACCAAGTCTCCACACAGCCATGAATTTATCAAGTTAATTATTCAGCAAATGAATTCACTCACTTTTACTGCTTGCTGCTTGTACAGGAGGGGGTTGAACTCAGAAGTAGTTTATTTATTTATTTATTATGTGTTTGGTTCAGGGTCTCACTACACTGCTCAGACTCATAGTGACCCTGCTGTTTTCAGCCTCCCCAGCACTGGGATTACAGTCATGTGTCACCATGCTTGGTCACTGTGGCTGGCTCAGCATCCCCAAGGGCAGGGCCCACCCCACCTGTGGTGTGGTGGATCAAATCCTGGATGTTGTACTTGCCTAAGCAGGCACTTAGTCTGCTGAACTATCTCACCATCCCTGAAGTAGTAGTTTCGATCATAGCTCAGAACGCGGAATTCCATGAGTCACATCTTGATTCTTCTATTTGATTCTTTCCTCAGGCCAGTTGCTTAATTTTCCTCCACCGTATATTCTTCATTTTTAAATTGACCACATGTGTTACATTGTTATACTAAGATTAAATGAGATACTATTGTTGGAGCCCTTAGAACAGCACATGGGATGTAGCAGATGCTCAATACGTCAGCTCTGGAGCAATCTGCTGATCTGCTGTCGCAGTGCTCCCATTCCTAATTTTGCTGTCATGCCTTAGTTTGATAATGATTTCATTCCCCTCATGCAGAACACACGTCTAGGAAGAGAAGCCTTCAGTGACCCTCTCAGTGGGGACACAATTTCTGAGAATGACATGAATCCAATTGTGTTACACTGACTAGGCTGAACCTCATCCATTGTGTCTCTCTGCGTTCAAGGACTGTTCTCTATTTTGGCAGAATTGGAGCCATCAGATCTAAGACTGGTGAGCCATGAATTTGGTGATGTGCTTCCTGTGGTAAATATTATTTATAGTTCCTCAGTTTGTATTCTGAAAATGGGGGGAAAAAGCAAGTGAGGGGCTGGGAACGTAGCTCAGTGGCACGGCGACTGCCTGACAAGCGCCACAAGGTCTGGAATTCCACTCCCGCTATGAAAAAGAGAAGGAAGGAAGGAAGGAAGGAAGGAAGGAAGGAAGGAAGGAAGGAAGGAAGGAAGGAAAAGGGAATGAAGGAGGGATGGAAAGAAGGAAGAAAGAAAGGAAGGATGAAAGGAAGGAAGGAGGAATGAGAGAATGAAGGAGGGATGGAAAGAAAAATAGAAGGATGGAAGGAAGGATGAAAACCATAAATTACAGGCCATGGTTGCAACAAAATCACATATAATTTTTCCTTTTTCTTCTCCTGGCTCCAACCATATATAGTAATCTATAAAATATTCTCAATTTTTTTGTGAAGTAAATTAATAAATGCAGAATGTAGCTCCACATAAGAAGCAATAATTATGATCATGTCATTTGGGCTCTGAGCTTAAAATCATAATGTGCACATGTTCACACATACATAGATTCTTCATGTTACATACAAAGAATGTATACCAAATGATCATTAGGCAAAAAAAATTGGAATCTCATCATAAAATCTTATCAGGACATGGAAATCATATAAAACTATATACCTTTTACAATTTAAATGTGAACACCAATATCTTGGTGTTATAATCTAGATTCAAAAATCACAAAATAAGGTAGAGGTAGAACTAAAATCTGAATTCTGTCCAGATCTCATTCAACCCTGTCATCCAGATCTTAGTGGCAAAATCACTCTGAACTCAATCTCAGTTGTTCAGGGTAAACGCTGAGCTGAGCTTGTTAGAATCTGAGAACATATGAGATCTTTATTCCTTGACCGACACGCCAGACTGAGGTCAGATTGCTAATCTCGCTTGCTTGCTCCCCTCAAAAACTGACACACAATTTAGTTCTTTTCAGGAGAATTTAAAACTACTGCGTAACATTACAGAAGTAAATCAACCAAAGTGCAAACTACTTCTCAAATATCAATCAAATGTTGACAAGTTCCTGCCGCTCAAATTAGAAATTGCTAAGAATTGGGGTAGCGGCAGCTGCTAATGTTTTAAATGTAAGTTTTCTTTGCTTTAACTAAAGGGATAGCTTCTGTCCTTTTTGTTTCTTTCATTTTTGTGATACCAAAAATTTAACCCAATATCAAAAATAAACGATATACATGGATATATGTAGAGGTAAAAGTAGAGGAAGAAGGAGGGAGAGAGAGAGAAAGAGCGAGAGTGAGAGAGAGAAAGAGAGAGAGAGAGAGAGAGAGAGAGAGAGAGAGAGAGAGAGAGAGAGAGAATTTTTTTTTAATTTTCAGCAAGGGTCTTCCTTAATTGTTAAGTTGCCCAGGCTGGGTTCAAGCTTGCAATCCTCCTGCCTCAGCCTCCAAGAGCTCTGAAATTATACACATGCGCCACCAGAGATGGTTAAGAACAGTTAATTTTCTGTGAGAGGGAAGGTTCTTAACTTCACCTGTGTCACATTCTAGCTACATAAACTATAATCCCACACCCTACTGAAGAAAAAGTTTGTTTTCTCGCCTTCTGATAGGAATTTGATTATATTTTTACTTTTTTAGGAAAAACTAAAAGGAGATCTATGTCTTTCTTTTCTGTTGAAATCTAGTTTTTCATCAATTACCGGGTCAGTTCTTAACGATGGTAACTTCTGCCCGTTGGAAAAGGGATACCGCACTGGCTAAAACCCACTGCTGCCACCTAGTGTTACTGGACAAGCACTGTCTCTTGTGATCCCCTTTGTACATCAGAAAGATATGCTTTATATTAGCACCCCCCCCCCCGGGGGGGGAGAAGGAAGAGAGAGAGAGAGACAGAGAGAGAGAGAGAGAGAGAGAGAGAGAGAGAGAGAGAGAGAGAGAGAGAGACAGAGACAGAGAGAGACAGAGAGAGAGACAGAGAGAGAGAGAGGAGAGAGAGTAGTTACTTTAGCATGATCTTCACAATTAATTATTTATGAAATGTTGTCTCTTCTTCTTGACTCTTGTATTTGAATAGTCTGGGTTCCAGACACAGTTCTTTAATATGCTTGACATTTCAGTTCTTTGAAGGCTTTACATTGATGAATGTTGAAGACAATAAGGTAGCTGAAGGCGACTATCCATATTGATGAAGCTCACTATAAATAGATGTGTGCTGCAGTAACCTGTGGGTAAAAGTTGTGTGTCCTTTCTTATTCTATTCTTATTGATTCCCAACATTCCACAGTGCTGTTGCCAACAGCTCGGCCAAAGGCATCAGAAGAAGCCCTCGGCCGACCACCGAGTCATTTGCTTTACAGGGAAAAACAAGTCCAAGACCGTGCCTACTTCTTTGTTCTAACCCATTTGATCAAAGTGTAACAATTTTCTGGAGTGAGAAAATTTTGCTGAATATGAATTACCTCCCGAAGAGTCTGAAATGGTCAGATTTAAACGACTTTAAAGATGTTTCAAGGGCCGGCCAAATCGCTCAGTGGATTAAAGCACCTGCTTAGGCAGAGGTGCAGGGACCAGAGTTCAATCCTAGGCCTGCCATGCGGGGGCACGCTGAGACGTTGACTGAGACTGGGCATGGTAGCGCTCGCCTGTAATCCCAGCGTTGGGGAGGCTGAACGCAGGTAAATCACTATGAGTCTGATCTAGTAGTGACATCCTGTAGACCCAGTCCTAAAAAAATACAATTTTGGCACTGTATTAGCTACTTGACTCCTTGTTGAAGCATGATACCTTTACCCACAACTCAAATCTTGGAGCACAAGTCGGAGAGGCTTCACTCAATCCATGGTCAGCTGGCTCCATGGCAGGGAGGCAAAGCAGTGGGGCAGGGATGAGCTGAAAGAGCTCATGGATACTGCGACACTCAGAGCGATCTGATCAAGGAACCCCTCTGTGCCACGACCCCAGACCCACCTGGCTGAAGAGGCTCCACCTCCCCAGGTCACACTTAGCTATGCACTTGTCACTGGATGAGCCCCTGGTAAGTGTCGCACCGCACGATCCAATCACACCCCAAAGCATCACCTGTGAGTGCAGGAGGCTTTTGGAAAATGACTTGGTAGAAACCATACGTGATACAAAATAAGAACTGGGCCCCCACATCTCAGAGACCTAAGGCACAATAAAAGTTTTCCAATCGCATAACACATAGCTAAAGTCACAGGTACTACAGGCGCCCTGCCAGACCAAGGTACATCCTTTGGGGCTTCTGGGTCATGTGTCATTTCTCTCCTCTAGGACCAGGGAGCCTATCCAGCCAAACAGGGAGTAAAGGACCAGCACACATGAAGAACTGCACAGGATGCTTGTGGGACTGCACCTGGGCTTGGGGTTTTCCTTCACCCCTCCTTCCACTACTTCAACAAACCTTGGAAAATACTGCAGGGGTGTGTACTCAGGCAGTGGAAGAAGTGGGCTTGGAATGGATGGATGCATGGATGATAGATAGATAGATAGATAGATAGATAGATAGATAGATGATAGATAGACAAATGATAGATTCCATACTCTTCTAGATGCCATGTATTAGTCTAAGCAAGGTTTGGGACATTGTGGCTCATGTATCACAGGTAGGATAACTTCTGCTTAGGTACAGCTTAGGAGCTCAGAATAATTGTGGCTTTTTTTTTTTTTTTTCTTTTCTCTCTCTCTTTTTTTTTTTTTTTTTTTTTTTTATCAAGGCATTTTTAACTGATGGAAGAAGACAGAAGAGTCTGCAACTGCGGGGTTTTTTGTCACACAAAACTTAAAATCTTTATTATCTGTCTCTACAAAAATGATTGCCAGATCACTCTGACATTATGATTTAGGGTCCTTAATAGAAACAAATATCACCCTCAAAAAAGCACTAAACAGAGGGACTCGTGCTGACTTTACATGTGTTTTACATAACAAATTACCATCAGCTTGGTGACTTACTGCCATGTTTCAACTCTCAGCTCCTGGGGATCAGGCATTTGGGTACAGTTTCACTGGGTCCCCTGTCAGGCCTCACAGTCAGCAGTGCCATACTAACTGGCCCTTGGTCTAAAAGAGGCCCAGCGGGGAAAGATTATTCACATATCTTCAAGGTGCTGGCAGAGAGATCTACAGTTGTAGGACACGGCTCCCTGTTTTGTGGTTCTGAGCTGCTCTCCAGGCTGAGAGACCACTCCAGTGATTAATTTTATGTGCTATCTTGATTGGACTATGGGGTGCCCAGACACTTGGTCGAGTGTAAGGTATACGTGTTGGGGTGATTTGGGATACAGTTAACATTTAAATCAATAGACTACATAAAGAAGATAGACTTCTCCGTTGTGGGTGAGACTGATCCAGACAGTCCAGTACCCGAGTAAACAAAAGGGTTGCCACCCTTGCCCTTGACCTAAAACACTGTGCTTATGTTCCTGCCTGATGATTCAAACTGAAACACTGGCCCCCCTGGCTCTCAAGCATGCCTACGTCAGGCCTGCTAATACATCCCTGCTCTCCTAGTCCTACTGGCCTTGAGACTCAGACCAGAATTAGACCACTGGCTGTGCTGGGTCTTCCTCTTGATGACTGAAAAAGGCCAGGACTTGTCAGCTCGCAGTGTGCACCTTATCTGTTTGTGTTTCTCTAAAGAGCCTTGACTACTGCAGCCACTCACAGCTCTCGGTCCTGTGGCCAGCCCACCCCTCAGGCAATTCAGTCTGACTCTGGCCTGCTTTTCTCTTTCTTTTCTTTTCTTTTCTTTTCTTTTCTTTTCTTTTCTTTTCTTTTCTTTTCTTTTCTTTTTTTTTTCTTTTCTTTTTTTCTTTCTTTCTATGTATGTATTTGGTATAGGATATCGCTAAGGAGCTTGGACTCACAGTGGTCTACCTGTTTTCAGCCTCTCCAGTACTGAGATTACTGGTGTGTGTCACTATGCTGGGTTTCCGTTGCTGGCGGGGCTAGTGCCTGTTGCAGAGGATTGAACCCTGGTCTTCTGGCTGACCTAACTCTGGTCATTCAACACCAGCATAGTCATGTAATACAACCTAATCCTGAGAGAAACATCCATCTCTCTCACCATATTTTACATTTAGAGTCAAGTTACAAGCTCCATCTATACTCAGGGAGAGATTACTCACGAGCTTGACTCACAGGGAGCTACCCCAGGGAGCAACTTCTGCAGGGCTATTTATAAAGGGTTTACACAGTTGAGGGAAATGGACAGAAGCTAGGGAAACCCTGGGCTATGGAAAGACCCTGCCACCCCTGAAGCAGAAGGGGAAAGGAAGTGAAGACTCCTAGAACTGAGTGAGACTTTTAGCCCCTGTGGGTGTTCACCACAATGGGTCCACGCTTGACATGAGGAGTGTGGCCACTGCCACCCACAACCTGCAGAGGGGCTGGGAGAAGACTCACCATCACAGCCTCTTTCTTATGACTCTGTGTCCAGAGTTTCCCACTAGCCAAGCCAGTCAGAGGGAAAGGCAAGTGAGCTAAAGGATGCAATCCACAGATGTCAGCCTGTGAGGCCAGAGAGCAGGATGGACATAGGGAAAGAAAGGATCTGCAGGGATCAATCATAGCTGCTAAACAATTCTGCCTTTGACTTTCCCAGTCCTCAAGGACTTTGCAGTAGTCCAAGTTTCTTTGAGAACAAATAATTAATCAAACATTTCTCTATATCTGAAATGAGGAAGCTAGGCATGGTGGTGGGTGCCTGTCATCCCAGCACTCAGGAGGCTGGGGCAAGAGAACCTCAGGGAATTCGAGGCCAGCCTGGACTATGTAGTGAGTCCAAGGCCAGCCTGAACTGCATAGTGAGACCCTGTCTCAGAACTCTTCCCCAAAATGAAGTAAGCAATGACCAAAGGATCTGCAATAACATGTGACAACCACAGAGGCTGTTCAAAGCCATCCAAAGAACTGACACAGCTTCACCTCCTCACAGGAAGCAGTTCTCAGAGAGCAGAGCTGCTTCTGTAACTCGGGATGGAGGACCTGTCCCATAGATTACTCCAGCCAGCTACCGCAGCTGGAGAACACGCTTCATGGAAAAATTAATACAGTCCCACCCAACACCAGGAGCAGGTGAGACCTGAATTTCCAGCTTGATGTCTTTCTTTAAATTGAACTACAAGCTGTCTTCCACTGAGTTTGGGCTGTTACAGAATCAGGGGTCTGATCCGATCTGGGAGAAGGTGGCATTTGGAAGCCTAGCCTTTCGGGAAGCAAATTTCCAAGTGACAGAACTATTTGACATCTGCATACAGCTGCTTGCCACAGCTGCAGGGGCTGAGAGAGATGCTTTGGAGAAGCAGGAGCATGTTAGGCTACCACTGCTAACAGGTCAGGAATAATTAGGGTGCACCCATTTTTGCCACGTTGGGAGTGTTTGTTTGGTTTCAACACAA
Organism: Octodon degus; assembly: GCF_000260255.1. NCBI lineage: Eukaryota > Metazoa > Chordata > Mammalia > Rodentia > Octodontidae > Octodon > Octodon degus. Next base: position 2,872,374 of record NW_004524579.1, read on the forward strand.
ATGAGAATAGGTTGTCATAATCACATGGTGATCTTGGAATTAATATTATTCTTAAGTGATCCTTTAATAGATTTTAAGTAAGTCAAGTCTATAGTAAAGACAAGAGATGCTAAGAGCAAGAAAAGATACAGAAAACAAAGGGATGTAGGCATGAATCTACAGCCAGTAAAATCTGAATGTGTTCTTCAGTTGACGTAAGACGCTTCTACAAATCACTTCTTTCCTGGGCCAGCACCCAATAGATCCTGCTGAATAACTGAAAAACTTGTTAATACCAGTATACTTAAAGTTAATCTTTTTTTTTTTATTTTGTCTTTTGTTAATGTTGAGGCAGCGTCTCACTGTGTAGCATAGACCGGCTTAGAACTTTCGGTCTTCCTGCCTGACGTCCAGTGCTGGGATATGGAGTGTGCGCCACCATTGAGTCATGTTAGTCGTCAAATGCATCATGGCAGGCTTTCTGTAGCAAGGTGGCTGGTTCCCTATGATTGCAAAATAAATTAATGATGAGAGAAATAAAATAACACCAAGTATAAAAGGTAATATTGTCTTAAGCTCTTACTGTCACTCATTACAACAAATTACAACGGCCTTGGCATTTCACCTAAATTCCAACTCCAGTCGTTACTACTCAGTCTGACGCCATATGGAAGGAGAATGATGAGATACGAGTCAGGCTTTTCAGTATGGACTCCAGGAAACCATTAGTAGAAATATCTTACGGTTTTCCAGGCTATGCAAACATATACCTAGGGATTGAAAGTAGGACTGTGTTGGAGTTGGTAGGAATCAATTTCAAAATTATTTTTATATTTTAATCTTTTCAATGAAATGTTACTTTTATAATATAAGAATGAGATTTATGCCTTTAATAATTAAATAGCTGTACAGTCAATAAAATGCAGCCCCAAGGTTTTTTTATACCAAAAAAGCATAGTGGAAATTTTATACTTTTGGGGGAAGAATGAATGGTGAATATTGGGGGAAGTAGGATGCTATGTTCATTTTATTCAAGAGACATTTGCAAAGCGCTGTACTCCATCATTGGCTTTCATATTAAATAGTCGACGACTGGTGAGATAACTCAGCAGACTAACCTCCTGCTAAAGCAAGCAAGGGGACTGGGGTTCTATCCCTGGCACCACATGCCATGCCAGCCCTGCTCCTGGGCACGCTGAGCAGGCCACCAAGACCGGGTGTGGTGTTCAGTGCCTGTAATCCCAGTGCTGGGGAGGCTAAAAGCAGGAGGATCACGATGAGTCCAACTTGTGTAGCGAGTCCCTGCACTGTAGGGTGAAATTGGTAAGTATCCATTTAATGTGGTTATCAACCAAGAGATTTCAAAAACATCCGATTTGACGTGGATTTTCTAGGACATTTATATTTATTTTGATCCGTTTCCCCTTAGCGCCTGCATTAGAAAGTCATGCCTTTGCAATGAAGAAGATGGAATCAACGAATGTCATGGTGTCAGACATCCTCGGGGCCGCCTCCCTTTGTCCACACCTGTGACACGGAATGCGCACCCCAGAGGCCTCCTCAGAGCCGCCAGCCCCCGTCACCTCCGGTCCTTAGCACGCGCCACCGGATGGGCGCGACCCCCGAGACCGCGCTCAGGGTTTGCGGCCTCCCCTGCCCAGCCGGGTCTCCACCCAGGAGGGCTCCTGGGCCCTCTCTGCTCGCCGCGTTCGCTGTTTCTGACCCGGCAACGTGAGCCGCGTTCCTCTCTAGAGCTTCGCTTGCTGCCCGCAGGTAGAAACCAGCCATGCCTTCCCAGCTCCCACAGCACGTGTGCCTGGCATCGCCTTTTTCAAACAACATTCCAGTTGATGTTCACAGGCCCTTCTCCACCACCGGGGCGGGGGACGGCTTCTGCTTATTTATGTACACCCCATGACTAGCATGGAGGCACCCAACAGACTTTAGTAAATCTTTGTTTAATGAATAAATGATTAAACTAATGGCTGTCCATTAGAGTTGGCCTATTGAGAATCAATAGTGTGTTTTATATACATGGGAGAGAATAATGAATCCGAAAGTTTGTCTTTTTGTCTGTCATCTGTCATCTAGGACGATGCTAAGAGCGCGACGCGGCTGGGGCTAAGGAGGCCCTCGCTCCGTGGGTGTCAGTTTGCAATCTCGGGAATTTACGCTCCTGCAGAGGTGGCCTTAGGGTTTCAAGATGCTTTTGCGAAAGCTCTAACACACTCGTAGGAGATGTGGATGCAGTTAAGGAAAGAAAGGAACAGAAGCTCATAAGATTTTCTTGGAGAAAATACTGTAGACTCCGGCCCTCTGTAAATCTTGGCTATGGGGCAGCGGAGTGCTTCTTCAGGATCTTGCTTTTCCGAAGCGAGCAGCGCCAACGCAAAGCGCGATGCAGTGTTTCCTCTGAGCCAGTAGAGGGCAGCACACACTTCACTAACCAGGGCAGCCAGTCCGCTGACGCGCGCTACCTCTGCCGGAGTTGGGTGTAAGTATGTTGGCAAGGAGCATTCTAAGATTCTTCCACCTCAAACAAAAGTCTCTTCGGAAATGTTTATTTATGCTTTGTGATAACGTCATTTCGCCGGTTTTTAAGCTGTGACTATATTTATGCTTTGAGGAGTAGTGTGAGAGAAACACGGGTAATAGGGCCAGAAGGAAGGGTGGAAGGCAGCACTTGCAGGACTGGGGTTTGGCCAGGAGACCTAACCTTTCCAGTTCTCCTCGATCCTCCGCTTAACGCGTAGATAATAGCTCTACCTTACGGCATCAATGTAAGATTAAATAAAAGACAGAGGTACCACCGTGAGGTTTGTGATTGCCTTCCCTCCTTTTCCATTTCTTTCTATTCTGGAAAACAAAGTCTACGAAGCTCTTTTGCATGCACACGTCTTCAAGGGGTCGCAGTAGAAAGTGCCTGGCTGGAAGCAGCTCAGGGAACCCAGCTCTACCAGGAGCAGAAGCTGGGCGCAGGAAGAGGGGCCCTTGGGGTGAGGACTGGAGGCAGGCCTGGCCCCCATGATTCTCCAGTTGGGCCTAGTTGGTGATCAGCTGGGAAGAGGCAAGCCGAGGCACGACAGGGGCTTCTCAGCCTCGCTCAGTGCTGTCCTAGGATGGGAAAGAAGACGCGCTCCCCAGGGGTCCTCGCTGAGCCAGTGCTGGGGCAGCTCCCAGAGCTGCCTGACGTCTTCCTTCCTTCCTTTCTTTTTTCTTTCTTTATTTCTTTCTCTTTTTTTTATAATTTTATTGAGAAACAAATAGCAATGAAACAGTTTCAAATCAAATTGGTAGGATAGTTCCAATAATTAACATATTGCATAATCTCTTCCTAGTGGTTATTTGCTATACAAGATGCCGACATGATATCCTATTTACAAACACTATTAGAACAAATCCCTCTATTCTGCTGCTACATCAGAACATTATAGATTGCATGGGTCACAAGCAATAGGAATTCATGTCTTACAGTTCTTAAGGTCTGGAGGGGGACTGCTGGAAGCTCACGTGCAGCCACCTTCTCACTGCGTCCCCACCCTGAGAAAGGGGTAGGGGTCCCCAGGGCCTCTTTCATTAGGCATTAATCCCCTCCTACGGGCTCCCGCCTCATAATCTCATCACCTCCTAAATCTCCACCTCTAAGTATCCTCACGCCGGAGTGCAGATTCCAACATACGGATTCTGGCCAGACGCAAACACGCAGTCGAGCGCAGGAGATGGACTGAGAACCAGAGCAACGGGAAACAGCACTAAGCAGAGCAGCACGCACGTCCTAGAGGCCCCGTGAGGAGAGGTTCTGGGCACACGGCGTGGACGGCGCCACGAGTGTAACAAGGAGTGCGCTGGTGGTGAATGCACGAGCGAAATGACGGAGGACCTCGGAGTTGTGGCAGCTACACTACTAGGAACAGCATGTTCTGGCCGTGCTATTTCTCACGCCTTTTCAACTTAGATTCTTTTTTTTTTTTTTTAATTTTTTAATTTTTTTTTTTTTATTTGAGAGAGAGAGAGAGAGAGAGAGAGAGAGAGAGAGAGAGAGAGAGAGAGAGAGGGGTGTGTGTAGCCAGCTCAGCCCACCAGGGGGCAGGGCTGGCTGGCATGTGGTGCTGGGGGATTGAACCGCAGTCCCCGATGCTTTGCTAAGCTTGTTCTAAGTAGGTGCTTTAGACCACTGAGCCATCTCTCCAGCCCCGTCAACTTAGATTCTTTAAACTCCACAGCAAACACCTGCTGCTTCGTCCCACTGGCCCTATTCCCCTCGTGTCCAACCCGGATGGCAGAAGGCCACAGTCATCTGCTAAGGATGAGATACAGGCGTGGCTGCAGTCCCCGAGTCCTGCTGGAACCGCGAGGGGTGTCGATGCGCCTGTTCCCTTGTCCTTACGCAGTTCCTCATGACATCAGTGATCTTGGTGTTTCCCACTTTAAAAAAGAATAGTTTATGGCCACCTATAACACAATAACATTTCATAAGTAAAAGTGCAGTTACCCTTCTACCTCGGACTCTGCCTCTGCTGATGTAAGCCGTCTCAAGTGGGAAAGATTTGGCAGAAAGGAAGTCGCCTGCATAGCAACACTCACAGGACTTGTTCCCGCTATGATTCCTCAAGCAGTACAGAGGGACAGCAGATGTTTAGACTGATGATTTGAGTAGGAAGGTGAGTATAAATTACATGCAAACACCATACCATTTTTAATGGCCAGATTTCAGTATCCACGGCTTTGTGTGTCCAGGGAAATCCTGAAATCAGCCCTCTGTGGACACTGAGAGATTACTGTATTCTACTTTCTTAGTTATTTCCACGGCTCATAGACTTTTTCCTGCATGCATTTGTCTTTAAAAATATTTTTTCCATTTTATATGTGTTATATAGAGCCCAGAATTGAATTTGATTTTGTTAGCCAAACTGAAAATCCATTTGTAGTAATTTTTATGACCAGTATGTTTGGTGTTTATTGTATTCATTTTCTTTGTAATTGTTATTTCATAAATTTTCAAAGTTTATACTTTTCTTTTTTGTACTATTCCTTTATGAATATTTCATAGTCTTTTCATTTGTACATGGTGACTTTTAATTCTCTGCTAAGACCAAAACTGAAGTGACTCAGTAATCTTTCTCAACCCTCCTTTCTTTCTTTCATAGCATGTAATTTATGATATCATTCTTTTATACCCAGTTGCACCTACCTGGTAGTCAGTGGTGAGCTTATTTTATTCTTCACATTTTTCCATTTTCAACCCCATTTTTCTTAGTTTCATTATATCTACATTGTCAGAGCAGATAAAGCTACACACGACTTTCTTGTCTTCAACGTTTACTTGATTCTAACATTAAGCGATTGTCAAATACTTGTCGGTCACTTCTTAGTTGTCTGGAGTTCATCTTCTAACATAGATAAAGCTTTCTCTAAAATCAAGTGCAGCCTTTCTGATAAACAAAAAAGATGAATGAAGTTTTATTGGGGACCCATAGCAAAGTGTTTCCAATAGAGCCAAGTCCAGGGGGAACGACAGACTCACCAGCCTCTAAGGTCAGTCAAAACAATAAGTTTCAGGATCATGCACCTACTCTATTCTGTGATTCTCCTTTTATGACAAATGACACATTACCCAGCAACCCATAAGACCATAACAAGAAAGACAGCAAAAGAAAATGAAAAAAATTGCCTGCTTCCACCACACATGCCCACCAAGTGGGAGCCAACAGCAAAATCTAAATGCTGAGCTGAAACTAATGGAGCCACTCAACATGAGACACTGCGGCCCAGGTCCACTGCTAACTTAGCACATCAGCATGGACACAGGGTTTCCACAGCGCTTGGGCAGCACCCATCTGAACACTGGGTCTGCAGCAATGGGCAGTACAGATCGTTTCCGTAGGCCTGTCCGAGAACCACAGAAGTGAAGGCCACTGGAGAAGGCCAAGTAGCAGCTATTCATTAAGCCTTGCTATGGCTGGGAAGTCTGGCTCCATCACTTAGCTTTGGCACAACCTCAAAGGCAGGCAGAAGAAAAGCTTTATAGTAAAGGAAAGGACAGCTTCTGCGTAAGTACAATGGCATCCTGAGCGATTGGTTCAGGGTATACACATGCTTTTCTCCTGTTTTTCATAAGCTGCAGGCACAGAGAAATAGAAAAGCTGTCAGTTATTAAACGTGGCCTGTCCTCAACACTAGAAGTATTGTAATATGCATGTCCTATAGGCTTCAGACAGTTGTCAAATTGGTTATTATTTGGCTTCCTAGACTTTTTGCTGAAAATAATAATCAGAATTCTTGGACTTATATTGAAGTGGATGCCATTTGAAGATATACTCATAAGTGAAATAAACCAGACACACATGTGTAAATATTATATAGTTTCCCTAGTATAAGAACTCAAAAGAAGAAATACAAATAGAAAGATATAATACAAGAAAAAGGAAAGCAGGATCTCGAGGACTAACTAATTAAGAAAGGGAAAGGAGAAGAGCTAGGAAACATGACAGTGACAAGCCACAGTTATATGTAGAAGATGGGCAAGGCAATGATCCTCAGAATCTCCAGAAGATTTTTGAATCTAGCAGTTAATTGGAAAGATTCTCACCCTGACTAACCATATATACTGATTCCTGTGAAATAAGCAACTGCACTGAAGATGATAGTCTGTAATAGTTTCATGTTTGTAGTGCCTGTCATTCTGGTCTTCTGAATACGGGCTGCTTGTCATAACATGACAGCTGCAGCCATACTATCTCTCAGGTAGATGATTGTTCAAAAAGAAGGGGGTGGTGAATGAAGGTAAGAGAAAAGAAATATTGTGGGACTGTCCTGCTTCAAGGTTGTATATGGTTAGATTTTTAGACTTATAGGTAAACATAAGAAGTATATAATTCTTTATGCCTATTTTTAAAAATATATTCTAATTTAAAATTTTTTTTCATCGTATTCTATAGGCACTTAAAGTTCAACATATCAATACTTGAGGAAAAATACCTGTTCCATGTTATGACTAAGATGTTTGATATTCAGACAGATAGTGAGGTTAAGCTTAGCAGCCTAAGTTGTATGGTAATAACAATAAGCTTGTCTTCTGAATGGTTAACAACCTAAGTTTGCAGACCAAAATTAG
>NW_004524579.1:2880986-2924026 GCF_000260255.1 Octodon degus
TTGTACAGCAATTAACCACTAAGAAGAATATATGCAGTGTATTATTTGTTGAAACTGTCCTTCCGATGTGATTTGAAACTGTCTCATTGCTAACTGTTTGTCAATAAAACTTTGAAAAAAAAATAAATAAATAAAAGAAGTCAGTTAAATTTGTTTTAAAAAAAAAAAGAATATTTTGCTGAGTTAAGACACCTGTAATATTCAAATAACAGAACTTAACAAAAAAAGGGTATACAGAAGAATGTCCATTTTGTATCTGTGTATTCAAAGTGGTTAGGTTAGATATATAGTTACATTCTCTTAATGAATAGAGGGATTTGTTCTAATGGTGTTTGTAAATAGGATATCATGTCCACATCTTGTACAGCAATTAACCACTAGGAAGAATGTACACAATGTGTTAATTATTGAAACTGTTTGATTGCTATTTGTTTCTCAATAAAATTATGGAAAAAAATTAAACAAAGAATTCTTGGACTGATTGCCGTAGGTAGTAGAACACCTCTTGGCACTTGTTTATTTTTATATGTGATCTGCCCATTGTTTGTGTGCACATGTCTAGTCGCTCACTGTAAAAGAAATCAATCTCTAGGCCAACACGATGTCTCTCCCAATATCTCTGAGTTCCTAGTCTTTGACTTTATAGATCTCCAGGTCCCTACCTCTGTAATCTTGGATATGTCATTTACTTTCTACAAGTCTCAGGATTCTAGTCTGAAGAGTGACAGTTCATCAAGAAAACAATTGCCAGCCTCATGATCAGGGTGTGTGACCAGTGGGGGGAACTGGTATGGTGGGCACTTAGGTAATGGTAGGGAATTGCCCATCGATTACATATCCTATGTGGTGACTTCCCCAGAATGGGGGGTGCATCTCAGGTAAGTATTGCCTGCTAAATATCTTGGTAGGAAGGACATTATTGAAAGCCAGTGGTCTGTTGAACCTCTCAAGTTCATTTCTATTCTAACTGTACCAAGTACTACTTCTAGCTGCATAGTGCCCACCTCTTGGCCTATGCATGGCCAGCACTCACATTTACGAGTGTAGGAGCAAAAGTGAACACTGTCCTGACAGTCCCTGGAGGGTCCACTGACAGCTACGTTCTGATCAGAGGCCAGGATCAAAGAGTGATATTGATTGAGTCATTAAGTTTCTCTTCTGTCAAATTTCAATCCTTTCCTTTTTCACAGGTGCTCCATTGTCCTTATGTAGTTGGTGTCCTTGCTGAAACATAAATTTCTATTAATGTTCATTTATAAACAATGTGAGGTGACATGCCATACACTGCCCTCTTTGAATTACTAAAATGACAGGCTGCCAGGAGTTCCTTTGAGTTTTACTAGAAAGTATGACTAGTTTCCTAAATTGCTTTGTTTTTAGTTTCATTTACATGGTTCTGTATGCGTAAGGTCAACAGTTGATCTAATCAGTAAATATATATTGCTTCGACTATTTACTGTACATACTTCTACATCTGAGGAAACCATTCTCAAATAAGTCCAGACAAGCTTCTAGCCCTGACTGGTGCTTACATCCCAATACCATAAGCTGGATTTTAATATGTAATATTCCAAAAGGGATAAACACTAGGAAGACAAAGAGATACAGGATCGCAAGGCATGGTGCTTACATAAAGTTCTCATGGGTGACTGTTTGACAATCTGATATAGAGCAGAGATCTGAAGGAAGTGAAAAAAAGACCAGTAAGGATGCATGGAAGCAAGTTTCTGGCTAAAAAACAAAAGCACAAAGACCCTTAGACCATACACATATCCCAGGTACAGCAGTGAAGCCAGGGTGGTGACAGCTGAGTTAGAATGGTGGTACAAGATGTTTGTGGCTGGAGAAATGTGGAGAAGTAAAGGCATAGCAGGTCGTAGGGACTGTGGAGAGCACCAGGTTTTACTCCTAGTGAGATGAGAAGTTAGGGGAGATTTGGAAAAGAGGAGCAATATGTTCTCAGTTATCTTTTAAAGATCATCTGGTTGTTATGTTGAGAGAACCAAAGGGAACAAAGACAGAAGGAGAGAGAAAGCAACCTTCACAGTGGTGTAAATGTGGCCCTACCATTGGCATGCTCTAGGAAAGCAGCAATGAGGAAGGAAACAGCCATTCACTGAAGGGGAGGGGTGATGAAAGGGGAGTCAAGGATGACTCCAGGTTTAGGAATCAGCTACCATGGAGTGGACCTGGCAGTCAGTGAGGTACAAACACTACAGGTGAAGCAATGAAATAGTGGTAGGAAAAGCAGAGCACAATTTGAGAGATGTGAGAAACTTACTGAAAATCACATTGATTAGATAATGACACAAGTGAAAAGAGTCAAGACTGGAAGTCTGAAGTTTACATTTGGGGTTGACCTCAACACGGGGATTGATAAGGTTGACTGAGAAGTGACCACAGGTAGAAGTGGAGAGGCATGAGCCTTCAGGTATTCAAGTATTTGGAATTTAGAAGTTAAAGTGGAAGAGCAAAGGAACTTAGGAAGAAAAGTGAATCAAGGAAAAAATAGGAGCTCAGAGTCCCAGTGAAGGAAGTGCTTCAAAAGTGAAGAGCTTACACTTGTTGAATGATCCAATGAATAAAATCACAGATGATAGCTCGGCAATCTAAGTGCCTGTCTGGTAAGCACAAGAGCTAGGGTTTGATACATGGTACCACACACCATGCTGAGCCAGACACTGAAACCGGGAGCGGTGGTGCACACCTGTCATCCCAGTGCTGGGGAGGCTGAGACAGGAGACTCACTTGAGTCCGAGCTGTGCGGAGAGACCTTGTACCAAAATAAGTAAATAAATAAATAAATAAATACATTTTAAAAAGAACTATGAAATGGCAACATGGAAACAAAAGCTGACAGAAGACATTTTAGTGCAATGTCAGAGTTGTAAAACTGATCAGCATGAAATCAAGAGAACACTGGAGCTGAGAAGGTAGAGGCTGTGAGTATGGTCAGGTTGATCTCTGCTGAAAAGAGAAATAACTGAAAAGGAAGAGACACAAGAGTTTATTTTTTAAAAAATCCCTAGCATGGTAGCGTGATGCTGGGGAGGAGGGAATTGCCTGGTAAAGAGAAGAGCAATTCCGTAGCTGAGAGCAGAGAAGCCTGCAGGAGTGTTTCACCCTAGAGAAGCCAAGAATGGCGGTGCTATGGCTGACACCTTGCATCAACTTGAGAAGTTTAAAAGTTTAAGTAACACAGCAGGGGGTCAGGGGCCTTACTCTGGAAACATTCTGAGCCTGTGCAAGAGGAGGGCAGGGAGAGGGTGTGCGTGCTACACTCACCAGGTAGCCTGGAAGGAAATGAGGACCGACTGATAGCTGGCTCTTCGAGGAGCTCCAGTCTTGGCCTGCAGCTTGGCTGTCATCTCACCTGGATCTCTTCAGCCTTCCAGCACGGACCCATCAGCCTGATAGGGACTTGCACAGAGTGGGGCAGTGAGCTCCAGACCTTGGGCTGAACCCGTCAGTCTCCAGTGTGCAATCACCCTCTGCACGCTTCCTCATCAAACTCTGTGGGTGACTATCATGAACCATCTTGTAATTTCTTACACACTTGTGTATCTTATGTTAGGTGTGTTTCTCTAGTAAACCCTGAATGATACCAGAGCTCTCCAGTGTCCCTTTGTTTGTTGTTGTTGTTTGTTTGTTTTTTGCTGAACCAGGGATTGAACTCAGGCCCTTGCACTTGCCAGGCAAGAACTTATTCAGTTGAGCTATTTCCCAGGCCCCTTCCAGTGTCCTTTTGAAGGAACTGAATGGTGAGAGTAAAGCTGAAGTCAACACGATGGAAAGTAGCTATGAGTGGTGATGGGTGCACACCTATAATCCCAGCTCTTGAGAGAATGAGGCAAGAGGATTGCATAAATTCAAGGCCAGTCTGAACTATATAGCAAGATCCTGTCTCCAAAGACCAAAGTAAAACAAGGCAAAACAGGGAGGAACGTGAGCTACACACATTTTTAAGTAGTTTGGTAGATGTGGAGATGAGAATTCTGGAAATTCCAGAAAAAAATGGAATTCCATTTCTACAGGGAAAAAGAAGCGAGAGTATTGACGAAGATGGAAGACGAAGGAGAAATCGGCTGTTTGATGGCACATGACCAGTCCTAGTGCAGATTTTTAAAAAACGCATTCAGCCTTTATCCCAACTTGAATCATTATGGGATATATGCTATGGTTCGAATGGACCTAATGGTCTGTGTATAAGAAGCTCAAAACCCTGTGTGGTGGGACTTTGAAGAGAGAGACAGGTGAAGCGGCTGGGTCATGGAGGGTGCTGCCCTCAGCAGGAATTGATGTAGTTTCTGTGGGACTCTGGTATGTACTTGGAAGGTACTTGTTCTGAAAGTCTAAGCATGAGCCTGGAATCTTTCTCTGATTTCCATCTTGTCATGTGATCTCACCTTCCTGTCAATACACCTGTCATGATGTAGTCCGAGCTGGCCCTGTGCTACTTGGAATTCTATCCTGCAAAGCTGGGAGCTGAGAACTTCTCTTGTCTTTGCAAATCATCCAGCCTGAGGTATTTTGTTGTAGGAAGAGGAAATAGGCTAGTATAACACAAACATACCATGAAATTGGCGTGCTTTCATAAACAACTGAAACAGCATGTTCCTATCTTTCACTCCTGTGTTACCAATGTTCTTTTTGAACATTTATAAAGAATCAAAATTGCCAGACCTGGTGAGCAGCCATCGGAAAGTGACATCTTTAAGTCATAGTTACTGAGATCCCAGTGGAGCTTGTAGTTCACGGGAGGAGGGGATGATGCTCAAAAAAAAAAAAAACAACTACAAACCCTTCTCTCTTTAAATGTGCTACGCATCATCTTTATAGTGTCCTTACTAGGTATTTTGGAGCATCCTCCACTTTAAATGTTCTGTCCTTTTCTACCACTAACATTTAACATTGCAGTCCTCTTCACTTACTGGGTTATGTTCAGATTCTAAGAGAGCACAGGTAAGAAGTGATACATACTAGGTATGGAGTTAGAAAGAGGTGTGTTTCGGTAACATGGTGAAGGCGGAGTAGAAAAGGCACCCTATTATGCCCATTAGCATTAAAACATGCATAGAACCCTGAAGCATGGGTAGGGACAGATATGCTAGGAATAACTGGATGCAGATAGTTTTCATCCTTCAGACAAGTAGGAATAATTTATTTTTGTTTTTAAGGCAGAAAAAAGTGACTCTGTTGATTTTAATTTTAAATAAGAGTAGTGGCTATTTGGAGGGTAATGGAAGAGGAAATAAGGTACTGATGGCATGGATAAGGGAGAGGCCAGTGGTGGCCTGTCTAGGTCATGCAAACTGTTGGTTAAAAAGAAAAAACAACAAAACACCAGGCAAGGCTGTTTTAATGTGTTACCAAGGAGTGTGAGGGAGCACAAGGGATTCTAAGAATTGATGATTTCCTCCAAGGTTCCCTGAGTGGAAAGTTACAGTTAAGCAAAATAGGAATCATAAGAGAAATAGCAAACTTTGGTTTGCTTTGCTAACCTCTCTCTCTCTCTCTCTCTCTCTCTCTCTCTCTCTCTCTCTCTCTCTCTCTCTCTCATAGTTAGGTTTGAAATTTAACAGTACCTTTGAATTGTACTTGTCTATCAGACCATGAAAATAATGATAAGGCTCTTGACAAAGGTATTGAAAGCTGTTATTGCAAAGTGGGAGTTGCAGCCTAGCTCAGGGAACTGATTGGGTGCCTGTCTGCTGCAATCCAGGAAGACTGAAGACTAACTGAGAAAGCAGCCTCAGAATTAAGGGAGGGAAAGAGCAACATAACCAATTTAGCAAGTCCTATGCAGACGCCTGAGCCCAGTCACACATGTTGGTTTCTGAGGACGGCTTCAGTTCACACAGCACGTATAAAATAGTGGAAATATGACAACAGGGGTGTTGACAGTATGTGTGCAAAGAACTAGGAGCTCGCCACATATATTCTGTCTCGCAATATATGGATGGAGTGTTTAGGAAGTCTCACGCAGAGAAAGGGAAGCAAAATGGTTGAGATTAGAGAGATTTTTATACTCTAGCTAAGAGCTAGAGGGTAGAAATAGCTAGAGTATGAAATCTAGGCTAAGAAACTAATGGCATTTGTGGGCAAAAAAATGGGAGAGAAGGTGGCAGAATGAAAGCCAAAGAAGGACACAAATCTCTTAGCTTCCCTTTGTGAATTGCTCTTTGAAAAGCTATACGCACAACTCATAAGAAGAGTCCATTTGGACATATTTTTCTAGGCTCATAATACTAAATGATGAGTATGAACTAATTACAACCCTTTTTCCTCTACATTTTACATTTTAAGAAAGAAAATCAATGTCAATATGGAGATTTCCATACAAGACATTTCTTAATGCACTACCTTTTGCGCCTCCTAATCATCCTATGGAAATTATAATAGCATCAGCATGAAGACAAGGCAGATGAACCCTGGAACGGGCTAGCACTTTTAACTTGACACTACCTAGGTAGGGAAAGGCAGAGCTGGGATCTAAGCAAAGCTAGGGGATTTTGCCCCCTGGGGGCTTTGCATGACATTAAGATGATTGCTCAACCAACCTCTGGACCCACAGAGGTTTCCTTGCATTTCATGAGACATAGATCTCTGTATTAACTGAACCAGCTCCCATATAATTTTACAAGTCAAAGTTGAGAAGGACTGTACCATTTGCAGAGCTTCATGTTCAAAATTTAAACAAAGCAAGAGCTACTTATTATTTTACATTACAAGGCATACAATAAATACGCCATAAAAGCATTGAGAAAGGAAAGAGGTGCCATTTCAAATAGTATATGAAATTCCATTCAAGTGGCCCTGTAATGTGAGCTATGAAAGTAATCAAGCTTTAAAGAGTGTATTGAAGAAATTATGAAAGGAATGCATGAAGAATGTTAAGGGTTCTGAGACCATTTATAAAGATGCCCAGGCGTGTGAGAAATGATAGCCTCTTTAAATCCTAGAGAAAAGCATTAAATATTATGGAGAAACACTGATGAAGAAAACAATTTAAAAATGTCTGCAGAACTAGGCTTGTAGCTCTGTGGTTCAGCATTAGCCTACCAGGCCCAAAACCCCTTATTTCCATCCCCCAGCATGATAAAATGAGATAAATAAAATATCTGTAGGTCATTTATATAAAATCAAATCCATCACGCTATCCCTTCCCAAATGCTAAGGGATCTTTAAGTATTTTGACAATGGCTTAGGGTTTCAATTTTTGTGTGGACAGAGGCTACAATTGTTGAGAGCAGTTATATGCTGTTTGCATTTTTAAGCAGAATTTCTTAAATTATAATTGAAAACGCAGACTGCTGGAAGATACAGTATACTTTGCAGAAAAAAAATCAGGACAAAAGCTAAATGATGGACACAGTCTATAAGATCAGGGCAAAACTCTTATGTCAGGTTCTCATTTGTGGAAAGAGGATCTCCAACCAGAGTTCTTTATTAGTAGATTTTTAAATGACTATAATAAAATACCCAAGGCAAATTATTTAATAAAAAAGTTTAAGTTGTGAATCTAGAAAATGAAAATTCAAACAACCACACAGACTTTGGCAAGGTCCCTCCAGACTGTGCCACACCAAGGCAAGGTCTATCTGTGTGATCTTTCCTTCTCCTTATAAAGCCACCAAGACTCAGTTGTGGTATCTCTCTTTTGATGATGCAACTTAATCCAATGATGTCTCAAAGTCACCACCTGTAAGCACCAAACCTTAACCTTCTTAATGCCATTAATATACCGATAAAGAGTGGATTTCTGCATCAGTCCAGGGAGACAAAACAGATTCAATTCATAAGAAGTGTCTTGCTGGCTGGTTTTCTTCAAAGCATCAGGAATTCAAATTGGATGACATCATTTCTCTTATGGGAACCACACTCAGCTGTCAGTACAGATTTCTGTGACCCTGGGGTTATTACTGGACTAACTTTGATTTCTGTAAAGCTGCGTAGTGGCAAAGATGTCTAATACTCTTCCATTACCCTCATGAGTTCTTAATTGGAACACAATTCTATAATAGAAGCTATGTTAGTAAGTGTCTCAGTTATTTTTCACTCATTGCTGGGACAAAATATCCAACACCCCAAATTAAGGAAGGAAAGGTTTATTTAGTTCGCATTTTGTGGAGGTTTTAGTCCATAGTCAGCTGGTTCCCAGGCAGAGTGGCACACAGCAGAGAGCAGCAGGTCATGGCAGCAGAAAACAGCAAAGAGCAAAAGGAAGGGCAGCAGCTGTAGCTTCTAGCCAGCATCTCTCTGCTCCTTTTATTATAAACAAGCTACCCTGGAGCTGGGGGTGTAGAACTCATACAATGTCTATTCCCTCCTCTTGCAAAGGATAAGTATGCTTACAAACTAAGAATCCTGGCTCTCTGCTAAGTCACTTAAACTTTTTTTTTTTTTTTTAGGGAAGGGTCTACAGGGTATTCAGGGTCTCACTACCAGATTGAACTCATAGTGATTCCCCTGTTTAAAGCCTCAAAAGAGCTAAGATTACAGGCACATGCCACCATGCCCAGTCTCACTTGCCTTCTCAGCAGCTCAGTGTCTCAGTGCTCCCTGGGGGCAGGCCTGTAGGGCAGGCCCAGGGATCAAACCCCCAACCCCTGCACCTGCTCGTAGGTGCTTTAACCTGCTGAGCTATTTGGCTGGCCCTATTATAAAAGGTGTACAGAGAGCACAGGGTCTCACAGCATCTCTATCAGACTCATAGTGATCCTCCTGTTTACAGCCTCCCAAGTGCTGGGATGACAGGTGCACACCAACACACCCAGTCTAATCAAACTTGTTGGGACCTAATTAAACTTTTAAACTCCTAAAGTTGACACAATGTATCAACCAGTACAATAAAACATTGATTTACCTGTCCCTTTCAAATACATAAGGAAGACACCTGAGAATAAGTTATTTTCCACAAGGTAGCTTTGAATTGGTGTTCACATAGCACCCTTACCAAAGAAAAGTAAAAAGTTACAGAGGTAACAAGGAAAAGGAAAATATTTTGAGTCTATTGAGTCAACAAATTATGAGGTAGCAAATAAATGTCGAATGAAGTCCAATTAGTAAAGCTGTATAGGCAGATTCCATTGGTGGATTTCTAGGCTTATAAGAATAAAGCTGTCCTTGGTGATTAACCTTTCTTCCTTCTAGGAGACAAGGAGAGTGAGTTTGCAGATTCATGTCCCAATTTTTAGGCAAATACAGAGGGAAGGCACAGAGTCTCCTGATGTCTGCTTCTTCTCACTGTCTCCAGTTCAAGACGACCCTTATGCCAGTGGAGTACACTTTTGAAGTGGTACATTCTGCTCACCCAGAACACCATCATCTTTACACAAAGCAAGACAACCTAGAAGTCCCATGAAAATATGAAGGAAATCATGTATTCGTTTCCTCCGTACATGTTCCCTGGCAAATTTCACTGTATGTAGACAACAAAATCATTTGTCTCAAGCTCCTTTCTATATATGGAAAAGTCATTCATTTGTTGATGTTGGTGGTGACGTTTTCCACGCTTGGGTGTCTAATGACACTTTCCCCTGAATGAGCCAATGTCAACTTTGAACTTTAGCAAAATAAATGAAGGAATTTTAAAAGTTCGAACTTTGTTCTTTTGTGGTTCTTGGCTGAAATGGTGGCCAAGGGCAAACCAGGGACTGAGAATTTTTGTCACCCACAGAAGTGAGACCATTTTACTTGAATAAATGACATGTTAAGCCATGCTTGGCCATTATACTTCCTGCTGAGAGGTATGACAAATCATAGATTTCAAGATGCCATCATAGGGGAAAAATGACTTCTTCAGGAGAGAACAGTATTTGTCTTTCTCAAGTATAACTCATCGTTAAAAATAAATGTCTGAAAAGGAAAACTATTCTTCAATTGACATTGTAACATTGCCTCTTTTATTAACATTAAAAGAGAATTTTTAAAGGAAAATCTGCATGTGTTTAGTAGTTCTCTTGATCACTTGCCAATCTCTAATTAGTGAAGTAGCGACTTGGATAAAATTTTTAAATGCATAATGCAAAGAGGAGAAAATCGTGCCTCTTAAGCAGTAATCAATGCCTTCAAGACTTTGTAAAAATACAGTTTTAAGCTTTGCTATACAAGAATATTTTTTTTTGTAAAAAGAAGTGACTTTAAGTAGACTTGAGTAAAAGAATCTGCAAATATCTGGCTAACTTTTAAAAGCTCTTCATTCTACACAGATGTTAATTACCCAGAATGCATTAAATCATAACTATTATCTAAAATGATTTATTTTGCTGACTGTGTATTTTTCCAGTGAAACGAAAATATAGGCACATTTAAAGTAAAGCATGATCAATATATTTCAAACTATTAACTGGGGTGCTTGCATCCTTTATGAGAGACATTGGTTCTTAGTTCTTTCTTCCTCAATTCCAGCCCCAGATCACCTTGCAGTGCTCCAATGAAGGAATGGCTCTAATGACACTAATTTGTTTCATTAACAATAAGATCAGGTAAAAATTGACACACAGAGAACTTGGCCTTTAGATGAGCTTTTTCCTGAAACAATCAATTTCATTTTACATATATTACCTCAACGATCTCTAACATTGTTTAACAAGGGTGTTATCTACGTTTTCCAGATTAAAAAAAAATACAAGTTCTGAATCTTCTTAAGATATGACTGTCCCTGCCGCCCTGCTTCTGCTCTATGGTAATACGGTAATAGCACAAGCAAAATTTGAATTTTGTCCCTCCCAAATTCCTGGCAGGGTTACTCTGTTTCAGCTGCCAGATGAAATACCCTGGTCCACCATGGGTTTCCTACTCGTGCCTTATGTTGCTGTCATACAAATAGTACCGGCTCTGTCTCATTTGAGGGTGAAACTCAGGGCAATCTGGCCTTTGGCTGTGTATGTAGAACTTCACTGCTGAAAAGAAAGTATGGTTGATTGATAAAACATCGAGACTTCTCAATTTCTCCATGAAGGTAACAGCTCGCCTTGACAACTTGGTGAACACGGCAGCATCATTTCACACAAAATGTATGGCAGGCATTCATTTTCAGTGTCAGATCAATTCATTGACCACAACTATCAAGAGTACAAAGGGAGCGGACAATTAATTCCTTTTTGACATGAAATTACTGTATAGTAGAACTGCAGCCTTCACTCTTTCTCCATCCAGTAGTCTGATACTGGGCATTCAGAGGTCACTGAAAACACAGTGTGAAAAACCTTTGACCAAAACGCTTTTCATCTTTCTATATTTGCTTGACTGGCTCGTATCAAATCATTGTATCCAAATGCCTTCCTATTCTTGCGAAAGTGCTTAAAACTGGACCTCATTATCCAGATTCATTAACTTGCTCACCATAATGAGTACAAGAAAAATACATAAAAATAGAAGAACGAGTTTATTCTCATTTTGACCACGTTGGATGAGCAGTGAGTTTGTCCCCCTCAAAAGCACAGAACCCCTGCAGTTCATAAAAGGATTAGAACAAGATGTAGGAACTATACACAAGTATATTTATCCATCTTTGGCTCACCACAGGACCCAGAAAATGTTGAAAATCTGGTTCTGTTAAAACTTCCCTGTCGCCAGCAATGGGGATGGAAGTTTTCACTCACAACATGAGATGCCAGAGAGAAGTTCACCTTTAAAAATCCCAATTATTTTCAGAAAGCCATTTTAACCACACAGTGTCATTATTTCTAAAGAAGGAATATCAAAAAGAATGAATTTGATTGAACACCCCTCCATCCCTATAGCTTCTTTGACCAGTTTTTCTTTTGAATGAATGTCTTCGTTATATATGCACAACAGCTGAGTAATTTTACATATGTGTGTATGTACATATACATGTGTATACATACATATTCTGGAAATGTATACACATACTCCTTAATTGACAACCCAGCTGAAGTTATGCACCTTGGTGATTAAATTAATTGGTTGCTAAATTAGGAACTGTATGTAGTTTGTACATTGTGATATTCAGAACAAAGAAAGGTCTTAAGAAACTCCAACATGATGGCTTTGTTTTTATTTGTATAACTCTTCTGTGTAGTACTGTAATGTACAACATAACATAAAACAACAGCACTGTACTGTACAGCACAATCAGCAAAAATTATAACATTATAATACTATACTGTAGAAGAAGCTGCCATAGGGCCACAGTGCCTCTCATAGTCCTATGCCTGCTGTAAATCCAAATACAGGCCCTAAGTCCAAACTGTGTGACTCAGTCATAAGTCTGAACATTAAACAGGTAGGTCATTAAGCAAAGAATATCTGTAAAACTTGCCATTTGTTTAAGATTTATTTTTGGTACGTTTCTATCAGAAATGGGCAGCCTGTTGAGATGTAGAGCTTGGTATCCTAAAGTTTATCCCTACAGTGCATTTGACACCCCATAAATTCAGCTTTAAGATATCACAGCTAATATTTGCTGTTTGTTATCAAAGATGTCACTAATAAGCAAATGGAGCCCTTGAGTGAATTTTATTCAACACCCATCCCTATGTATCTTGCTTAACCCTGTGTGCAGCAGACATGCTGTGAATACTTGGTCAGTAAATGAAGGAGTTTCTTTTAAAGACATTGTGGTTATGTCTAATTTACATGAATTGATTTCAGCAAGTTTAGAGCAGATTGTCTTTGTCAGTGTTAGTCATGTTCACTTCCAGTTAACAAAGGTTTTTTTGTTTGTTTGTTTGTTTGTTTTAATTTACCATTTACCTCTGATGCTTAGACAGCAGTCAGTCGGCCAGCATCCTGCCCTGGGAACACTATAAGGGCTTCTGGGTGGAGGAGACGCGAGGGATCACAGCCTGCCCAGGACTTAGGACTGCGGCCTCCAGGGCTCCAGGGCTTGGGTTTTCAGCCTGGTTCCGAGCTGGTCCTGGGCACCTGCACCATCATTTAAGTGCTCTGTTTAGTGGAGAAAGTAATAGCAGTGTCACCCCTGCAAAGCAAAAGCATCAGATGACGTAGAGCCACTAAAAGGATTGCTGACATGGGATAACTTTGCGAACTAGGAAAGCCAAAGACCTCTATTATTGTTCTCTGGTTACAAATCTGTCCCCTCCTTCCTTAGTTTAAGTTTTGAAAAAAAAAGTTCTTCCCCATCTCCTTGCTCATTGGGCTTAATGCAAATAACAAAATCAATCAAAAGATTTTCAAGTACATTTATCCTCTTATCTTATTTTTGAAAGCAAATTATTATGAATCCTTCTTATGGAAAATCCCTTAGGACTCTACACACTGAACATTTCACTCTGACCTCTTTAAAATTTTGCAGGATGGTCAGACACAGGAGTGATCAGAAGCCTGGTAGACATCCTGAAGTTCATCCATTTATAATCATCCAATAATGGCAAGATTCCTTGAATATGCTCTATGTGACAGTGTGCTAAATGCTTGGCATATATGTTGTATTGCCCCTTGCTCATAGTTGAAGCTTCTCAGAGTTGGCTGCATGTAGGGTATGTGATACTAGGATTAAGGGTGTATGGTACTAAATTAATGCACTGATTGAAATTAGCATAGTTCTGAGTAGCGCTACTCAAAAGACAGATAGCCTGGATGGAGCATAAAGGGTCAGAAAGGAAGGATCCCTGCTGCTGCTGCTGCTGCTGCTGCTGCTGCCTTCTGCTTGCCCCACCCTGGACTGCTTCTCCTCTGCAGCTCCCCTGCCTTGGAGCCAGCCCACTATGGACTGAATCTCCACAAACTGTGAACTAAACCTTTCATCCTTCAACTTAGAGTGTCTGGTATTTTTTCTCAGCAACTAGAAAAGTAACTAAGAAAACACAACACCATCACATACTCCATCTAAAACTGAGAAGTATAGTGCACAAAATGCAATTAAGTCCCCTAGTCCTGGATTACAGCAACACGCTGCCTATTGCAAAAAAACATGGGGTCACTGAAGCACTGGTGGACATAAGGTCAATTAGCTTTCAATGATGTAAATTGGGCTGGTGAAAATTCTAAGCTAAGCCCAGTTTCCCTCTGGTCTTGTGACCTCTCAGGTGGACCTCAAACCCCTTAAGCCCTTGCTGGGTTATCTTTTCTGAAATAACTTTCAGTCTCAGTTCTCCTATTAATATCTACATCAGCCATGTTTCAACCTCATCAGTCACTAAACTTCTAGGAGCCTCTCTTAGAAGCAGGAAATGTTCCTCATGGCCATGGTTAAGGAAGCTATTGCAAGTATTCAGACTAGAATTCAAATTCAAACTATTTCACTCAAACTTATATGTTTTGAATAGAATGGGACAGTTTTCTAAGAAAAAAATCTTTCCTTACTGCTTGTTTGGCATAGTACCAACAATTTCACTATTTAAGATTTAATCCTTTAAATCTTGAAATTGTTCTCTATCTTTTATATCCAAAATATTTTTAACATTTTTTGAAAATGCACAGACTGCTCAGCTCATCCATATGGTCTTCAACATCATTAATTAGTTCACCAATATATGTATTAAGATGCTAAGGCCTTTCTATATTTAATCTTACTATGTCATCTATTATATTTAATTTCCAATTAAATCTGAAGTTTTTGCTTATTGTAACGATCTCATGATGAATAAATTGAGGTTCAAGATGATCATTTTGTTTTGAAAGTAAAGCAGAAACAGCTTTGACTATGGCAAAGCCCATTCCCAACAGATTTACGACCTTAATGCTCAGATTCGGTGGATTGAATTTATAACTTTAAATTAGAAGTTTGAATTCCCCCAAATCACCTTTTATACTCACTTTTCTTCTCTCTATGCAGTTGTTTTGATTTTATATAAACATAGACCCTGTTCAGCAGTTAATTTCAAAGGCTTTTTAAATGTCAGGAGTCGAGCTGAGATTCCATGGCTCTCAAGTATCTGCACAGGTCATTAGTCCAAAGGTCTTTTAAGCCAACCCATCAGCCTCCAGTGACTCCGACTGCCAGTTAAGCAGATGCCCACCCTTGATAGCACCTTCCTAATGCCCAAAGAGTAAATCTTATAAAGCAGCTCTGCAGATTTGACTATTGAGAGACTAATGGATCTATATAAGATAATCTTGCCACTTCTGGGCTTAGGAAAGCCCTAAAAACAAATTAGCTTTAATGTTTTTCCAAGGTTTGTTAACCTTGCTTGCTCAACAGCTGCTCTGCTTTCATAATTAAAGAGAAACGGGGTCCTAATGGTCCTAAGGTTGCCAAAATTTGGGGGTGAACAAGCTTCCCGTGCCCTTCAGAATATTCCCTCTCTGTGAAGTGTGATTGCTAGATTCTGAAAGTCTTGGGACATTTACATCTCCGCAGTTATGCACACCACAGACAGACAGCAAGCAGCGCTGCAGTGAAAGTTAATGTTCACTCTGGCTGCTCGGATGCTTATTAGAAAAGGTCATGGAGCGTCCTCCTCAGATGACTAATGCAGACGCTTGAGTCTTTATGGGATATTTCTGCAATATGCGCTGCCTAAGTGAGTGAGTGTTCCTCGTTTCAGGCTACCAGTGTTAATCCTCAACATGAATCTTGATGGGTGGAAAAATGTTACTTTTCAGCTTCAGGTTTTTAGATTGCTCTGTTGAAAAACAAAACGAAAAACAAACAGCAGCAACAACAACAACAAAAAAGAAAAGTTAAAAGGCTTAAAACATGAGGCTTCCAAAAACCAGAAGCCCATTTTCTTTATGTCTCCTTTAAATTTATGCTGACAAAAATTTATTGTTTTTAAAAATGTTCTTTACAAATATTTTCAGAATTTTTTTCTAGAAGCTGATTGGTTAAAATCTGCCAGATCAATGGTAGTAGCAGTAACCTGTCCTTACTTGCTAGCTTAGAAAAGCAATATTTCTCAAAACATAAATTGTTTTTACTCATACCTGGTATTGAATCATAGCATAGACACACAACGCTACTTGTGATAGTTTTGGAGACTGGAAAATTTTCTTTAACTCCTCACTTTCTGGGTTCAAAGGCAGTAAAAGTTTTATATTCTCTTCCTTTGCCTATCCAAAGATTTTTCTATAGAGGATAAAACCTTACTGCATATGCTAATAAGTTTGGATACATGAGGTTTTATTTCTCTTATCTCTGCTACCTTGCCTCTAATTTTGTCCTTATATTTGATTCAACAAAGTAGGCAACGGAGGAAAAAATAAATGCTTAAAGGCAATCAGTAAAACAGTAAACTCATGTAATCTGCCTAGCTAACTAGCTATATAAATCCATTAGATCCCACATCTGACTTGGAAAATTTTTTATGGAAGCTTGGACTTTACATGAAGAAAGAATATTTTGTAGATGCAGCTGATGTGGAGAATTTTGTTCATTATGCAAAGACTGTCCATTCTGTGACTCTTTCCTTCCAACCAAATGACTGTATTCTCTGACTTTTTCCTTCCACTGGGCTACTAATAGGTTTATTGTTAAATAGTCACTTGGTTGCTTTCTGTGAGTTCCATTTCATAAGCTACCAAGTTTAGTACTCTAGGGCACATTGTTTTTGGTTCTGTCACTAATGTTAGTCACAAAGAACTGATGAAATTCTCAGCAGTCAGTGTGAAAGAATCAATTGTATAGAACTAGCCTAAAACTAGGGGAAAAATATAGGTAATAGCAAAAGAAGATTTTTTTCTCCTTTTGATAAGCCAGTTCTTTTTACAGAAGGCTTAGATTAGTTCTCTTTAATTGTCATCATCAAGTTTGGGTTGGTCTTATGGGTGAGCAAAATTGATGAGATTAAAAAATAATAAGTATTAGTCAATACTTATGATTTGACCTTTTTTCAAAAAAGATGGTATTAATGCCTACTTCTTCACAATCAAGAGTAAAGTTCTTTAAAAAATAGTGCTGATATATAAATTTTGCTGCATGCTACAATATGCACAAACATTGAAAATCTTATAATATGTAGAAAAGTCATAGAAGTGCCATATTTGTATGATTCCTTGTGTGTGAAATGTCCAGAACAGGTAACTCCACAGAGACAAAAGGTGGAATGTATCTGCCAGCAGAAAGAAGGCATGGGGCATGGTGTATGATTGCTAGTAGTCATGGAGTTTCTTATCAGGGTGACTGCTATGTTTCAATTTGGAGGTATCCCCCAAAGCCTCATGGGTATGGAAGATGGCTGGATCATGCCTGTGCTACACTTAGCAGATGATTAGTGTAAAATAAACCTCTTCTCTCTAAGTTGTGGATGTCAGGTGTTTTGTCCCAGTAAGGAGGATAGTAACTAAGATAATGATGAAAACATGTTGACATTACTAATGGTGGTACTTGTACAATTCAAGACGACTATGACAATGGCTTTAAGACTATATACTTGATCAAAATGAATCAGATGGTGTGTAAATGAATCTCAGTGGAAAACATATTAGTTGCCTTTGTTGATGGGTATGGTTCCTGACACCCACAATTTAAAAGGAAACTAGTTTTAATTTGGCTCACATTTAAAGTGGATTCAGTTCATGGTCAGCTCTTTCCAAGACAGAAATATCCTGATGCAAGGGTATGGCGGGGCAAACTGGCTCAACACACAGTGGCTGGGGAGCAGAGCAGAGAAACAGTGACAGAGAAGGCAGAATAAAGCACTAAATGTAGACCCCAAGGGAATACATCTATCACCTATCCAGACACAAGAAGTGTGCTCCATCAGTCCCATGGGGGAGAGGCAGTAAATATTACTAATTTACTAAACACTATTAATTTCAAAAAGCCAATCACATCCACAGTCTACCTTAACCAACATGAGGTTACAAAGCTTAATAAAACCCAGATCACACAGAATTGGTTCAATGTGAAACACACTCACATGGCTGTTGTCCTTCCATCCGAACATTTTCTACCATATTCCCAAGAAGATATTGTTGTATAAGGCTGTTTTTCATAATCAAATCTACCAAAAGCAGGTGAGGGACTGTGCGCAAAACTAGAAAATAATTCCACCCCCAGCATGGTGGACAGCCTGGACCCTTCACCTGACATGTGTACTCCTTGAGGACAAGATGGTGCTGATTGTACTTTGGTAAGAAAAAAAATATTGATTAGACCAAGTTTACAGAATAATAATGTATTTGGAAATAGTATGGCAGAAATCTGATACTTTTTAATGTGTTTAGTACAGGGTCTACAGGATAGTACAGTGTCTACTGTGTAGATTGGACTCACAGCAATCCTCCTGTTTTCAGCCTCCCAAGAGCTGGGATTACAGGCATACACCACCATGCCTAGTCTCAGTGGTGTCTCAGCAACCCCCATGGGCAGGGCCAGCATGGCACAGCACCCCAGGGATCAAACCAGGTCGCTGCCTCTGCCTAAGTAGGCACTTCTATCTGCTGAGCTATCTGGTCACCCCACAAGCTGATACTCCTAATGCATATCTTTATGCAGCTCTGGCTTAAGCGAGTACCACTCCAGTTATGAATTTATGAGGCTACATCTCAGTGATTTACATTTTTAAGAAGTGCTCCTTGTGATTCTTCCTCAAATTTGAGTTTGACAACTCTTGAGACATTTTTTAACTTTGCATTTTGTATTGTCAAACCAATGGAAACTTGAAAATATTGCTAATTTTTCAACTACTAGTGATTCAAAATATTACTAATTTACTAAACACTATTAATTTCAATATTTTTCCACATTATGCCTAATATGTTTGATATTCAGACAGATAGTTAGGTTAAACCCAACTGCATATGTAGTAGGGTAATGATAAGCTTCTATTCTGGAGGGTTAACAACGTAAGTTTGCAGACCAAAAATTAGAGAAAAAGAAGGGCTGCAAGGACAGCCAACATTTTGGCCCTATCCTTCCAAGGTCAGTGAAGACTCAGGACATATAGGAGAACCTGTACTATAACATCATGTAACTCAGTTGTGTCCCAAATTTTCTGATCAAGGAGATTATGGGGCCAAAGAGGAACGTGATCAATGATGTAGAGTGTGCCTAAGGAGAGTCACACAGAGAGAAAACATTCCGTCAGGCTTTTACAGAGAGCACACTGGCCAAGCAATGGTCATAACTCATCCACATGGCTGACACTGACAATGGATCTACAAAGTGCAGATAAATCCTGAAGTGACTTGACTGACCTTAGCAGATACAAAAGTACATTTTTTTGTTATACAGGTCTTGCTTTATCTTGGTCTTAACCATCCAGCAGAAAGGTGTACAAATGAGGTATAAATGGTGAAGTCATGTTGGTATACTGGGCTGTCAAGGGCTCAGTTCAACAACTTCTGACATTGTGAATCCTGTGGATCACCTACTACTATTATGGACTACTGGACTATATTGGAATATTTTGCTGAATTCACACACCTACAATATTTAAATGACAATGGAACACCCTTCTCTGACAAAACTAAACAAAAAAGGGGACACAAATGAATAACCATTTTGTATCTATATAGTCAAAATAGTTAGGATAGATATACAGCTACATTCTTTTAATTCAATGAATAATAAGATTTGTTCTAATAGTGTTTGTGGACGGGCTGTCATGTCCACATCTTGTACAATGAACAACCACTGAGACAAGAGTGTGCAATGTATTTATTATTGAAACTGTCCTACTGATTGGTTTTGAAACTATCTCATTGCTATTTTTTGTCAATAATATTATTAAAATGAAAAATAAAATAAATAATAATTTCAATATTTTTAAGTCAAATTGTTTTTGGCAGCAATACCAGTTAAAACTGATCTGTGTAATATTTCACTGTTAAGTTTTTTTTTTTCAACTTGAATATAGTTTCAGATTCTAATACAGAAATCCATGTTTAATAGTAAATGATCTACATAAGTAAGTCTTAATATACAGATATATTTATCTTCCAAATAATTTTAGTTTTCCAAAACAATATTTTAGAGAAAAATATTATCGAGTCTACAATTCTCTAAAACAGTTTAATTCACTCTGTGTGATAGCCAATTGCCTGCTGGTATATTTATCTTTATATTCTTAGTTTTATACAGAGAAAGATTATTTTACTGTGCCTCATAAATCCTATGAATGTTGAAAAATTTTATAGGGTGACTGATTCATTTTTTTAAGTAAATGAAGTGATGATGCTTTTTAAGATATCTTTTAAACATTGCTAAAATTCAGTTGCAGCCACAGAATGCTCTCTCACACAGACTTGAAAAGCTGTAAGGAACATAATGTGACAAATATAATATCTGGCATTGGTTTTCAATGTGCCTTGTCTCATCCGTTTTTCATGTAGATAGATATTAGCCCATTTAATCTTATATATTTGGATATTATTATCTGTTTGGCTATAATGGGTATGTTTTGTCATAACAAGATTGCAAATTTCTCACTTCATTCAACCCTAACTCATCAGCTCTTACACACACCAGGTACACTGACAGGTCTTAGCTGCAAATGGAATTCTATTATTTGAGTGATAATGGGATTTATTTTCCTCCAAGAAGGAATTTTTGATATAGAGCACCTGTCGCTCTCTGTAGGGCTTCCCCATCTGGTGGAGCTTCACTCCGCACCATGTTGTCCACCTCTTGAATGAGGGCTGGCCAATGACCTGCACACCAACCAGCACAGCCTTCATCAGTCTCTGCCGAGCAGGAGCGATGAGCCCTGCAACCCACCTTGTAGAAGAGTGAGAGCCAGGGGTGGCAGGAGCCCTGCACTGGGCTCACCTGCCTCATCCTCACTGTCTTGCCCCAAACTACCACCAGAGCTGTCCCACGTGCTGTGGAATCTCTGAGACCTTCCTAAGCAAGCAGTTGTGGGACTTCTGCTGTCAGCTTCTGTCCTGCAACTGCCAAACCCAGGTGTGAGTTTTCATTGCGAAGAACTCTTCAGTGCTGAGGGCTTTGAATTGGAGGGAGGATCCCAGGCCAGCATGCTGCTGCCCTACTTAAATAGCAGTTGTGAACTTTAATTTAATGAACATTTGTTAATCACCACCTGTGAGTGAAGCACCGGGCTAGGCACTGGGAAGTAATAAACTATGCGCAGTCTCTCCCTGCAGGTAAACTACAAGCCAGAGAGAAAATAGGATAATTTTCTAAACAGTAGTGCTATAACTCATATTGTGATAAATGTCAAAAAAAAAAAGCTGTAAAAATCCACAGGAATTTGAAAGAGAGAGAGAAAATTATCCACTGAATGGACAGCCAGAAATTACCCTTCCAAATGTTCTGAGGAGATGGGGTTTCCTTGAGATAAAAGAAGATGGACCTTTCTGATATTAAATGTGCTAAGAGAATCAAGGCTTTGCAGTTAGCAAACTTCCTGTCACAGGAAGTTAGCAGCTCACCACACTGAGCAGATTTAGTTTTATAACTTTCCACATCAAAATTATAATTTAAATCAACTCATTCATTCATTCATATTTTACTCAATACATTTTATTAATTACAAGCTGGAGAACGGGACAGAGCTGGGTAGTGTCACAGTCCATGAGGTGTCTTGCTGAACATTACCAGTAAGTTGTCAGCAATTTTATTGCAGCTTTCTGTGCATAGGAGGAGGATGTGTGTGTAGAGAGCACCTTGCTCCTTCTGAAGCTTACAAAGAGAAAGTCCCAGCATGAGAGATGGCTAGACTTAGAGCTGATGAAACGCATTGCGTTTTAGCTTGGAGAACACAAGTCCAAGCTCCAAATACCGAGACATCTACTATGACGTCAGAAGACTCTGTGGAACAGAATTATCAACCATTAAAGAAAACTTTCCAGTCTGTGGGACCAATAATACAAATACTCTTCACTTCATATCATAGTATTGTGGATGCATAAAAGTACAACATGGTATTTAGGCCACATACACCAACACTTGTCCAAATGAATTCAGCCTTTAGTTGAGAATTATGTGCTAGTAACAGCCAACGAGTCAAAGAACAAGAGCAACACCATGCATGATCGGCAGACTTTGCACAATGTTTTTTAGAAAGATGTTATAGATTATTGGTAAGACGAAAAGACCTGAGAGGTTTGAATATTTAAATATTGTGGTGATGTCTCGATTTTCAGTCTGATTTAGTAACTGCAAAGCTAATCCCAGCTCTGCTCACGGGGAAGCTGTAGCTCATTTTGGATGATCAGTGAAGTGAGAGAGGTTGAACATTCTCGATGCGTCAGTTAAGTGATTCTGGCAGCACCAGAGACAACCAGAGATTTGTTCTAGTTAAAGAAATGAATATTTGGATCCACCTCAGTGGCACTCAGGAACATGTTTCTTATTTGCTAATGTGACTATAAAAATAAATTCATCACCTTCACCAAGGTCTCTAAAACTCTACAATTTGAAAATGGCTGGAAGAATTCATAATAGCATCAGTGGATGCTTGTTTGTCCATCTGAGCTGTTCCCTCACCCAACCTCTCATGTACGGGGGAAGCACGGAATCACTCGACCCCAGAGAGGTTACCTCTGGGACCTTGTTCCATTAGCTCTGCCCTGTTAGGTGCATTCGATCTTTTCAACTCTGCTGGTTTCTTCCCAACATATACACATTCTCATTTCCACATCCATAAAAATAGAAAGGATACTTTCTTCAACCATGCTGCTCTTCATTTCATTTTCACTGCTTTTCTCACATTCATAGCCATGATCCTTTACACTGTATCTACCGTCGGAATGGCCATGTCTTACCAGCACCTTACTCAAAACTCAACCCAGTAAACCTTTTTTGATGACATAATTTTGATGGCTCTATGACACCTGACCGATGTCATAATTTCCTCTGTAAATGTCTTTCTTTTAATTCTGAATTCCTGTCCCTATTGCAAGCTCTTTCTGAAGTCCCTGCCTATTGCTTCACTGTGGCTTCCATATTTCATGTCCAATATCCCTAGATTATTGACATCTTTGAATGTTCCTTCATTTTCAAGATCTTCAAATATCTTCTTTCATTCTATGAATTTCAAATCTATACTGTCCGGACAGGCTCATCTCCTGAGCGTCATGCCCACAAGGCCACTTGCCTGTGTAAATGCTCCACCTCATGTCACATAGAAGCTTACAATTTTGTGAGGCCAAACAAAAGACATCATTTTTCATTCTTTATTCTCTCCAGTACCTGGAACTGATTAAACTCAACTTGGGAGAATATTCCCTCTTTTTCACTGACTTTTGTTTCATGTTTGTTTTTTGTTTTTTGTTTTTTGTTTTTGTTTTTTGTTTTTTTTTTTTTTTTTTTGGTGGAACCAGTGGTTGAACTCAGGCCCTTGCGCTTGCCAGGCAAGTGCTTATTCCACTGAGCCATCTCCCCGGCCCCTGTTTCATGTATCTTTTAAAACAAAAACATTTGCTCTGCTGGTTAATCTTTAAATCCTCTGAATTAGTCATTTCTGAACTCTATTTTTGTACCTTCAGCACTAAGTCATAATTATTTGGGAAGTGAACAAGTCAATGGATGGAATGAGCTGAAGCCTTGTTAGGGCTTGAATCTAGATGTTCTCCTAAAACCTCATAAAATTATAGCTGGGGTTTTAGCTGAATCTAGAGTGTGTGGTTCAGGCTGCAATGCTAGGATTAAGGGTACTAGGATTAAGTGTAGGTGATTACTCAGTCCCTTGGTTGACTCAGCACTGTCCTAATCCTGGTAAATTAGACAGAGTATAAAAGGGGTAGAATGAAGCTGCTAAGGACTATTTATTGCCTGCCAGCTTGCTTGCTTGATTTTAGTGTGGTTGCCAGCCACGAGCTGCTTTCTTCTCTGCAATGTCCCCCTGCCATGTTCCACCCTGCCTTGGATCCAGCTGGTGATGGACTGAAACCTCTAAAAACTGTGAGCTAAATAAACTTCTTTCCTTTTAACGTTGATGTTGGGTATTTTGTTTTGGCAATAAAAAAAAAAGCTACTATGGCAGGTCAAACACCCAGCTGCATGGTTTTGGTCTAACAGGAATCACACAATGCCAGAGTCTCAACACGTACTTGAAGTTGTGTCCCTTATAACTGTGTAGTGAATAGTGTCTTCCTTTTCTCATGTCACTATCAAACACTTCCATCCTGCCTCTGCTCCTGCCCTTCTGAGTAAGCATGAGAATGCAATCTCGGGAGAGCAAACAAGGGGAGCGAAGTGTCAAGAGTCCAGCTACAAGGGGTACATGCAGCATAGAAGAAAATGAAAAATATGTTCCCAGGGAAAGGATTGGGTCGATCTTTTACGCTGCTATTTATCTTTCACAGACTAAAAGCATTCCCTCTGGAGTAAAGAATAAAAGTTCTAAAAACTGTGAAAATGTTTTTGTGTTAAGCCTTACAAATCTTACAATATCTCAAAGAAGAAAAAAACAGATTTAATTGGAATTATAGAATTGCTATACACATACCCACAGGTCCCGCAATCTCTTCTCACTACCTGTCTCTTTGGATTTGACTTATCCAAGAACCTCATAAAAGTAGATTTGTACAGGACCTTTCCTTTTGAGATTGCTTTATTTCACTTTGCATAATGTCTGTCTTTTGAGTCCACTCATGTTGCAGCATGTGCCAGAATTTCCTTCTTCTTTAAGGTGAGACAGTGTTCCATTTTTACATATATGATATGTTTTCCTAATTTATTGATCTATTGAGATGTATTTGCATTGCTTTTTCTTTTGGACTATTGCACATAACAACTGTGTAAGCACTGGCATACAAATATCTGTGAGTCTCTGCTCTTTGTGCTTTTAGTTACATATTCCTCAAAGAGGAATCACTAACCTTTATGGTAATTCGAGATCTAATTAGGAAAGAGTCATCAATACTATTTCCACTGGTTTTGCATCTCTTTAAATTCCTACCAGGGATTAACAACTGTGCCACTCATTCACATCCTTGCTAATACTTGTTTCCTATATTTTTGATAAAGTGTCTCTGAACAAGCGGGCATGGTATCTCACTGAGGTTCTGATTTGCACTTTCCTAATAATGAGTGATGTTGGGCACACTGTTACTGACCTACTCTCTTTACTTCTTTGCAGAAATATCTACTCAAGTCCTCTGCTCATCTTTTTTCTGTATCAAAAATCAAACTCATGACCAGGCAGGTACTGAGTTATATATCTCCAGCTAATTTGCCCACTTTTTAAGTTGGGTTAATTTATTTTTTAAGGAGAATAAAAAATAGTACCAAATTACATTATAAGTGATACAGAATTTCACTAAGCAAAATGAAAGGATTGTTATATTGCATATTGTTGCCTTCAAATTAGTTGCTCAGATTGCCAGATATAAGTAGGAAAAACTAGTCCAAAAAATTAAAAAGAAGAGAAAAAGAAAAAAAGTAAAGCATTAAACTGCTTTCAATAGACCAGCAACAAATCAGCATTACAATTACTCAACCTATCTTACATATATGCATAGCTATTACTGGTTCATTCATTGTTGAGTTATAAGATTTCTACACACACTCTAGCTATTTTCTACCATTTGAAAAGTTTTTATGGAAATCATATATTACACTGTTGCTTACATTCCTTGCTAATAGCTAGCTGAGCCACAGCTAGCTGAAAGAAAGGGCTATCAAATGTTTATTCCAGGAAGCCATGCACCCTCCTAAAAATTAGGCACTGAGCTGCTCTCAAAAAAAGGAGAAACAAATCTCGATGAGTTGGTGAGCACCCAGAGTATGCCCACAACTGTCTCCTGAAAGGAGAGTACTTGTGTTCTACACGCGACAGTGTCTCAAGGACACAAGCTTCCCATCACTTTAAGACTAGCTTGCTTTTCTCCTGAATTGTATCCTCTTATTCTTTAAACAGTGCAAAACAATCTCAATATTAACAGCATTCTTATTATAAATATTTTTGAAACATTTTACAACCGTGTAAAGAGCTCTTCCATATTAATAAATATTTACTACTATTCCATTGTGATATAAAACTGATTTTTTCTTTAGGCTTGAGTTGAACTTTTTTTCAAATCCTCCTCTAAATCCTTGAATTTCAAAACCATTGTTGATGTTGGCACAGTCCTAAAGCTTTTAGCAGTGCAGGGGCACAAACACTTCTACTCATATGCCGGTTACACCTCCGCTCGGATGGCAAGGGGTTTGCACTGCTTCACACATGACTTAGCAATCAATACGTTTAAAAATGCTATACAATGCATACATTGAAAATAATTACTAGGGCCAGGGAGATGGCTCAGTAGAATAAATGCTTCCCTGACAAGTGCAAGGGCCTGAGTTCAATCCCCAGTTCTGAAAAAAAAAAAAAAAGTAATAATAATAATAATTACTAATCAAAGTTGAGAAAAGCAAGAAGGGATTACTTAGAATTTAGGATCTAAATAAAAGTTTTTCCATTTCGATTTATCTTACTTTTTATTTTCTCTCACCTCACCATGAAGGAGTAAAGCTAAGGAACTCGGGTCCCTACTGAGAAACAGACTGACCATGTTCACTGTTTATTCAGACATTTTCTGAACACCTTTGGCCAACCAGGAGCCCCTGGGAGAGAACACATCCTAAGGGAAGAGGAAGTTTGGTAAAGGCCAGGAGAGGTCCATCTCTGAAGGGAGGTTTGCAATTTTTGTTAGAGCTTGGTGTTTTCTGTTGAGTTTCTCGTGAACTGGAAGTATGGACTGTAGCCCTGTGAAGGACCACCAAGCTGCTGTTCTCTGAAGAGCCATTCATTCAGGTAAGACAGAGTCAGAACCAGAACAGCTCGGCTGGCCCAGAGGTCACAGCCCTGGAGTAGCATTTGACGGAAGCTGTGGGAAGTCACTGAAGCAGAGAGAGTTACCGAAGCACAGCAGCCTGCAGTTACAAGAGAAAGACACGAGAAAGAACCACAGGAAAGGAGGAAAATGTGTAGAATCCATCAGCACTCACAAGATTCCATTGAAAATGCCAGCAATGAGAAAAGCAAACTGTGCCAGGATAGAATCCCTTGAGTTACAGACAAGCAGAGCCAGAACAGGGCTGTTCTAGTGGCTGTTCGCCTGGAGAGACCCCTCGTGCGGTTATGGCCCAGAGGTTGGGGTTCCCATTAGCTTGTTATGCCTGGAAGACAGGGCAGGAGACACAAGCAACTTGTGTGCAGATGAAGATATATTTAAGACAGAGGTATTCATTCCATATTTTTCTACATATTTCCAAATATCCAAATTGATTTTTAAAGTGTGTGCGTGTGGGCATAGGAATTGAGAACGCGCTGCCTTTGCCCCTGAGCTGCCCGGCTAGAGAGCAACATATGAGCCATTTCCATCTCACTGACCACACAGGATTTAGGTCAGTTATCACCAACAGCATGATATTTTGTAACAGAATTAAACCAGCCAAAATAGCTAAGCCATCCTGAAATAGAAAGCCTGGTGGCAGGGTACGCTTGATTTGTTTGGCACCATGAAGCCAGACACATCAGCTGCACAGTCTGCTCCTACACCCTTCTCCTGCATGGTGGTGACGCCGGCACACTCACGCGAGAGCCTTCAGGCAAGCCAGACTTTACACCTCTACCCTTCAGAGTTTTAACATAAGGAAGAAAATCTGAAGCCATGACATCTTGGAGAGACTTCTTGGAGAGAGAGGAGATGTGAGTCCCGGAGTATCGAGTGCCAGGCAAGGGGCTGTGTGTTCATGAAATAAAACACCCAGAGTCATGCAGCTAGCTCTCCAGCCCTTTCAGCAACATTATTGAAAGGCAACAATGGAAAGGAAAGACAATTCTCTAGCTCCATGGATAAACAAAGAACTAGCACCCCTAGAGACTCATCCTTCTTCATAATACTTCTTCAAAAGAGGCTGCATTGTCTCCAAGGGCAAAGACACTGGAAAAGAAAGCACGATACCATCTTGTTGCCATATGCCTGGCACAAGAGATCGTGTAATGCTGAATGACAGCAGCATGAACCCGGTGACCAAAGCCCTGCGTTGGATTCTTCATGAGACTGCTCTTGGCTTTTGCCCAGAAAGGGCACTTGTGTTCTGCATAAGATGCTTTGAAATCCTGGGGTGGGAAATTGAAATTGCCATTGTTAAGATCCATAAAGTACACAGGGCTTTAGGAGATTTTTCAAGTAATCCTTAGAAGAGAAAAGCAACAGACACCCCTCCCAAGGCACCCATACCTTATTTGAAAACAACACAGAAAACACACAAACATATGTGGAACCAGGGAATCATTGCCTCTTCCTGAACAGTTTTCTGCTCCTAACATAGACTTCACTGCAGATATCTTAGAGCAAAATCCTCCCATTGGATTGAGTGCTTGAGCCCCACACAAGGTTAAACACACCCATCTCAAAAGGCATTAGTTTGCAATTCCTTTTTCACAGCAACACTTTAGAAATGACTTATGTGGACACACAGAGGTTTTTAATGCACCAATTGCAATCAGCACAATAGATGCTGCGTAAGGAGCTTTCATATTTGCTGTGCAAATCGTTTCCGTAAACATGTGGGTTTATCGATCTGAATAAACCATCCCTTGATATAAAGACAATGAGATCTCTGTTAGTCATCCAATATTTCAATACCAATAAAGCCACACTTCAGAGAATTTGCTCTCTTTTTCAGACCTGTTGCTTCTCCTTTTGTGCTTTCATTCATTTGTCTGTTTTACTTCTGAGGCTGCAGCATCACTTACAGTATGGCAAACACTGCTCAGAGAAAGGTCCCAGTGTCTCTATGTTCATTATCTTCTTGGCATCTAGCACAGTGCTTGGTAGCCAGCAGGCAAGACCTGTTAAGCAAAGATTCATTGTGTGCCTCAGCCTAAGGATTTATTATATATATACAGTGTTGGGGTACTGAAAATTAATTACAAGTTAGGAAAGAAATTCAGAGAGATAAGCCTATGTCCAATAAACAAAGATGTATTCCCAGCTGTTTGAAGTCGAGCAAAGCCATCTTCTCTAGGTGGTAGCAATGACAGGAAAATAGGAAAAGGAGACCTATGTAATATTATCTTTTCTTTTTTAGTCCTAATAGTGTCTTGACTATAAAGTGATGCTTAAGACAAGTTCTCCAGAAAAAAATTTATTTTGCCACATTCTATCAAAATATACACTCCAATATCAAGGATAGTCCATTCCATTCCATTATGAAAAAAATGTGTGCGGAAACTTCTTAGATATCTTTGTCTTACTTAAGTCTGAGATATTCGCCATTAAATATCTTCACATTTTTCCATTCTATATCTTGTTGTTCACTCCTATCATTGGCAGAAATATAAGAAAAGGAGATGAAATCCTGCAGCTTTCTGACTTCTTTTAGATTTTTGGTGTCTGCTTTTTAAAAGTCTTGGTTGCTAAATCAACAAAAATGCTTACTTAATTTGGAATCTATGCCTACTTTTACCTTCTTAAATATTATGTATTCATAGATTCCTGGAGGGTACTTGATCATGTTGTTTAGGTGACTGGACAGAAAAATATTAATGTTTCGTTGGCCAGAAATAACATGGGCTATGAAAAAATTCTGAAAAATTATAATTATGTTTATTAACATTTAACTAATTATCTTTATCTTATGCTCTATAATTATGACTACACACAAACATACCTTAACACATCAAAAAAAACTACCATAGCTTACTGTTATTAGCCTCATGACATGTTTCTCTTGCATGAATACACTCACCTAAAATATTGACCTCATTAAAAAAAAAAAAAAATATATATATATATATATATATATATATATATACAGTGAGTGGTGAATTTCCTGGTTACCTGAATGGTAGTGGTTCTCTGTAGTACAAAAGAAGATAACATGGTGACAAATGTTTTCCTATGGCAAAGAGCGTTAAGACTAATATTGCTTAAGGATATCAGTTAATCGATCAGTAGAAGGAAGGATACATGATTACTTGATTTTGGAAATGTATTTTAATGAGAAATCTTCAATACTTTAATGATCACCTGTTAAGTAAGAATGAACTGAATCCTTTTATAAGCATAATATTACTTTTCCCAGTATATCAAATTTTAATTATCTTTGTATTCCTCTGGTTTAGGAAGCTTCATGATTCTTTACATTTTATCTGTAAACTTGAACATTTAAATTATCAAAGTTAAAATTCTAACTATATTTTAAAAAACGGGTAAGAAAAAATGTAAATTCATTTTTATTAGTTGGGATCACCTAATCACAAATTTTAAAATGATCAAATGTAAATTTTAATACTGGATTTTGAAAACAATTTCTTAAAATGTTTTAAAGTCATGTGTAATTTCTAACTTTTTGATACAACAAAGGGAACATATGCAAGTGTACCCAGCTTGGCATTTGTGAGACAAAAACCCTTAGATGTAGAACTTCATTGGCTGTTCAAATGTGACAGTCACTTTGGTTTTCCTTAAAAATCAACACATCCTCTCACTGACATTTAACACCAGTAATTGGCAGTAAAGTTTCAGTGATGATTTTAGATGAATTGTGTCATATATATATATATATATATTACTTATAGCTGTTGTATAATATAGACATATATGTGCCCATTCCATATACTTTTTAAGTGTCAGTAAATCATATCTTTGTTCCTCACTGAATCACCTGATGCAGACTGCCTACCTTGGCCTTCCATTTGTTTTTTTTAATTTTAAAATTTTTTTATGTATTTGGTACAAGGTCTCACTATGCAGCTTAGATTCACAGTGATCCTCCTGTTTTCAGCCTCCCTCACACTGGGATTACAGGTATGCACCACCATGCCTTGTCTTTGTATTATATTTTTAAAAATAACTGCATTTTGCATTCTTCCAGACTTTTATTGATGTCAAAATTCATATCAAAAGCCTTTTGCAAGCAATAAAATAGACACAAAGTATAATAAAGTTCTTTCAAAGAGATTTCATTCTCTTCTAATTATTATGCATAATTCTATAATTCTGGTTTTTTTAAAACCAGGTATGTGAATCACTGGGCCAAATTTTAATTGTAAATATAAAAAGGATGACCAAAAACAAATAAGAGAAAATTTTGAGGAGTAAGAATCAGAACACTGAAAAACCTCAAAATGATACACATCTATACAAAATGCTATTTTATTATGAAAATGAATCCAAATTTCAGAATAAAGGTACATATCCATAAAAAGAATGTTGCAAAAATAGATGTAAAAATGTAATAATACTATATTATCTTTGTCCCCTCAGCTTCAAATTATATAACTGTTATTTATCTAAGAAATACTTACCAAAGTTATAAGAACTGTGCCCCCTCATTAAGCTTTATCTTTGGATCCAGAAGCATGTTTCAGGTAAGGATGATCAATCTTAGTTTCAATGTATTTGTGTAAATGATTCTCAGCACCACAGTATGGCAGGTTCTTTAATGTTCTACCATCTTGTTCCACTTACCACCTTTGCTCCTTCCCAAATACACATAAAGGTCCTTTCCAGAAGATCTCATCAAGAAGCAGGTAGCACTAGGAAGTATTGGAAGCTGCTCCATCATGTGGGGGTGGCTAACTACTTGTTATACTTGTAAGAAGATTTTACTACATATGAAACAGGAAAGAGAGTATTTTTTAAAAATCACCATATTTATAATCATCTCTGAACATAGAAAATGACATTTATGGAAAATCTCTTTCAGTTTATAGCAATATTGTATATAGGTTTGAGAAATTCAAGAAAATCATGCAAGCACATGCACACACTGAGAGAAGAGTACTTGAAAGACTTCTATTTCATACAATGTATTATATGTTCAATATACATTTAGAAATAAACATGCAATCTGATTGTAATATTTGCTTTTCAGTAAAGAGCATTCTTAAAGTTTTTGCCTCCAGGAGCTGGGGCGATGGCTCAGTGGAATAAGTGCTTTCCTGGCAAGTACAAGGGTCTGACTTCAATCCCCAGTTCTGCAAAAAAAAAACAAAAAACAAACAAACAAAAAAACAGTTTTTGCCTCCATAGTGGCTAACTTCTTTATAATTTATTTAGTGTGACTATGATGACCCTATCTTGCTAAACCACTGCCCTATAATTATAGTTCTGATTCTCACAAAATGTGTTTTATTTTTATTTTAATGAGGAAAGGAAAAGAAAGTTAATAGGAAACTTTCTCAGTTTTTTTCTAACTAAAGTACAATATTGCAAATTTTTGAAACTATAAAAATGATGAGCTCCATGGAAGCTATATTATTGGTTGTCAGTCTTTAAAACTAAGATAAAATCTAGGATTTTCCCTAGGTAGAAGCTACACAAAAGTGTTAAAAGTGTGTATTTTCTGCAAAATTTTATGGCTCAAGCTCTGTAAATACAGTACAAGAAAACTACTTAAGTAAATTATTCATTTTAAAATGTGCCAAAATAATGAAGAAACATTTTCACACATTATTTTAGATTCAAAGAAGGTAATCATATATTCACCAAACAAATAAGAAGCTGTGTAACCATTGTTCAAGTATGAATTATTGTAATTTTGAAAAGATTATTATGGAATTAAATATCACAGTGCTGAGATATTTATATCTATTTTATCTGGATTTGCATAATTATAGAATAATCTAAAATTCCATGAAAAAAATAATACCTTGGAAAATGAGAAACAAATTAAATCAAAATCACACTGAAATAAAATACTTCATATGCATAGATAATATTAAAATATTATTAAGCCATTATAATCACTCTTGTGAAGTGTTCTTTAAACTTTTATTGCTGTTTAATGTACATCTCAAAATTCACATCTGGATGAATGGTCATAAAGTAAACATATATGCATATTGACTGTATAGTCAGAGGACAAAATATCAACCCCTTTCCAGTGTATGAATAGTTCAGTCTAGGATCTACAAATGTGGTCCTCAGACCATACCAGCAGCCTAAATATAACATACCAATTTGCTACATTCTCTAGATTGCAAATTCTCAGGTTTTATTCCATACTTAATAAATGAGAAGGTCTAGAGTTGGAGCCTAGAAATCCATCTTTTAGTAAAACCTTTGGGTGACTCTGAGGGATATTGAAGGATAAGAAGCATTAACAGTGACCCCTCCTCACCCTGAAGACTGATTGAGAGACCTGCCTTCCCACTGGAGTGCTACTGAGCCCAGCCACCTATCCTTGACCTGAAAACAAGGAAGACATGACTACCACAGCAATTGCAAGAGCCTTGGGGAGCACTACCCTGCATCAGTCCACCACTGAGAGAGCCTTGCACAACTTCGGCCTGCACTCATCAACATTGGATCCCTCTTCAACTGCAGCTTTCCCTTTCCTTAATGAGGTAGAAAACACATTGAACTCCACACAGCAGGAGCCTTAGTGAGCCGACCCTTCTCTCCCCTTCTTCTGAGAGCTTTGCACCTACCCATCTGCCACCACTGCAAAAAAGATCTAAAGAAAGGAACAAAGGGCATTCTCAGACCTCTAGCCCACCCGAAACAAGTTCAATAGACAAAGTCATAGAAGAACGTGGGAGCCACACACCTGAAATTTCTGAGGTAATAGCAACTGAAGTGAAGGAACAACTCCATCAGGATATGGAGGAAATCAGATCAGAAATAATTTCCCAGGTAAAAAAGGAAATGACAACTATCTTGAAGGAATTTCTCAGTACATCTAAAGAAGACACAGATTAAAAAATAGAAGAGAATAAGAAAATGATGGAAACACTGAATGAACATATAAGAAAGAATTAAAATGCATGAAACAAATTCAAACAGATATCCAGGACATTAAAAATTCCATTGGAAGCTGGCAAAGCCACTTGAATGAAACAGAATATAGAATTTAAGACATTGAAGATAACATCACACCTAGTGAACATTAAAGGAAACATCTTGTAAATTAACAAAAAACTAGGAAATAACAGTACAAAAGCTGCAAGATGATGCAAAGAAAAATAATATAAGACAAATAGGTATCAATGAAACTGCTGGAGATAACACAAAATACATGAAAAGAGTGTTTGCAAAAATTTCTCAAGCGAAGGAAAAGAATCTGGTATACAGATAACTGAAACATACAGAACTCCAGCCAGCCATTATCAAAATAAATCGTCACCCAGGCACATAAGACCCATGATCCTAAGTTATGTATCTTGTTATAGATCAAAACAGTGACCATATACATTGCTTTAATGATATAAAAGGGCATTTAAATGTAAATAGTAATGCTGATATTATTGGTAAACAGTAGGATTACTTAATCCAGGGTAGGTAATATATTTTTTTAATTCTTCATATGAAAGAACATAGTCATCCAACAGCCTGAATGTAGGGCTGTCTTGAAATCCCATTAAATTAGTATGCTACCCCTAAAATCAGCTTCATACAGTCTTAGAACATGGATGAACATAGACTGATTCTTTGCTGGAATAATACATACATGACCTCCAGTCCATATTCCAACACACTCTTCCTTCCTTTCTGAAACCTCCTCCACCTCACCTTACTATCCACATTTTCACCAGTATTCTGTTTTGCTGAGCTCTAGCCAGATTCTCACATTAAGCTCAATTTGTACCATTCTGGGGATTCTCTAGCTGGCATCTTCAAACCTGTCTGAACTCTCTTCACAAACTACTTCTAGAGCTTTCTGAATCACACAGTCAGATTCAGTCACAACAGTCCCTCTCCAAGTATCAGTTTTTTGTTCTAGCCAGATTTTTCATTAATGGGACAGAACGTCTCATGTCGGCAACTTAATGGTGGACAGACTTACTTTGGATCACAGTTTCAGTAGGTTCAGTCCATGATCTGCTCACTCCAAGGCAATACCACAATGCAAGGGCATGGTGCGGGCAATATCACAATGCAAGGGCATGATGGAGAAACACTGCTCACACCCCACAGTAGCTGGAAAGCAGAGAAAGAGGAGCTGAAGACCAGAACCATCCCTTCAGGTCATGCCCTCATGAACTTCTTCTTCTTCCACAACCTCCCTCTGAATATGAACTTTTGAAGGAACACTTCAGATCTAAACCAAAACATCCAGATTTCTGAAATCATTACAATGCTTTGGGTATATCACTAAACACATTTATTTTGGGTTTATAAAGAACATCATCATCAGTGAAACCAGAAATGCATTGATGAGGGCAGTATATGATCTGCCCACCTGAACTTGCAGCCTGATTTGAACTCCTCATTTGCTCGTCATTACAACTTCTGTTATACCTACAACATCTATATTTGGAAAGAGTAGGAGAAAAAAAGCTTACCCCATTATTCAAAGTTTAAATGTTTGGGAGAATAAAGGTAGACTGTTACCCACCAAACACATAGATAATTGCTCAATAGGAACACTCTCTCTCTCTCTCTCTCTCTCTCTCTCTCTCTCTCTCTCTCTCTCTCTCTCTCTCTCTCTGTATTTTAGGGAAGGGTCTACAGGGTGTTCAGCGTCTCACTACTAGATCGGACTTGCAGTGATCCACCTGTTTACAGTCTCCCAAGAGCTGGGATTGTAGGCGTGCACCACCACACCCAGTCTCAATTGCCGGCTCAGTGTGCCCCAGGGACGGGGCTAGCACGGCAGGCCCAGGGAACAGAACTGCAGGCCCCTGAGCCTGCTTGCAGGTGCTTTAATCTGCTGAGGTATTTGGCCAGCCCAAGGAAATAAATATTTCTCTGCATGAACTCAGAGCAAACCTTGTAATTGGAGAGCAAATTGAATCCTCAGCCCTTTTAAATTCACTAAACTGTTTTATTTTAAGGAACATGACCTTTCTAAGAAGAAGTTTTCCATCTCTCTCCAAAAAGCTAAAATACACATTTCCGTTTACAAAGAAAAATGAATCTTCACTAAGGATAGATTAAGAGAGCACTTCTAGAGTTGCAAAACATGGGACCTCACTCTGATAATAATAAAATACCTACTGTCAGACTTCAAAGTGTGGCCCATAATCATGTCTCTTCAGGAGACAGGCTGTCCACACGTCAGCTTTGCTTTGTCTGTATGTCAAGGCTTTCCCTAAAGATTGCTCTGTTCTAGGACTCACAAAACAGAGGTGCCAATGAATAAATAATCTCCAGTTGCAATGTTCCATCAAAAACAGGCAGTATGGAGTATAAATACCTACAACCCTCAGCCCTCCAGTTGGGTAAAGCTAAACCTGCAACTCAAGTCCCACTGTGTCTCCGTGAGACTAAGTCTTAGTTTACTATGTCTCAATTACTTTTCTTCTGGTACTCCCTCTATTTCCAAAATACATAATTTCCTTTTGGCTGTGTTTCAGTGTCTACTCCTTGGGCAATACAGACAAAAAGAGTATGGAAAAAAGAATCCAGAATTTAGGGTAGGCGTTATATATTAAATACTAAAATTCATTCTGAAACCTTTCAGATTGAATTCATTACTGTAATTACAGTCATCAACCCAAATTCACTTTGCTAATAATGCTTTGTTTTTTGAAGATTTGAGCAATCTTCAATTTTCTTTTAAAAATTTAAGCTATTTTTCATGAAACAAAAGAGGAATACCTGGAGGGTACAGTCAAAATTATTAAACAGTTATCATGACAGTCAACATAATAACGTACATTGTGAAAGAGTCAGCCAAATACCATTTTCCTGGAAATTAATCATTTGGGAGTGATTTCTGGGTCCTGCAGAAGGTATGGAATTCGGAGGGATATTTGGGTGGCTCAGGTGATAAATATTTAATAGCCAGTTTAGAAGAATTTCAATATTCTAATCATCAATCAGGCCCTATTGATGTATCCCGGCTGAGTAGCCAAAGAAAAATCTTCGCCCTTACACATACAAGTGTCTTTTTCTTGTAAAACAAACAATCTAGCACTATTTCTTATAGGATCAACATAGCATTAAAATAACAGCCAAGAGAGGCACCTTCTCCTTGAGAATCAAATTTTCAAAGAAAATAAGCACGAAGAACATGGATAATTTTAAAATATCATACAGAAATGCTTGCAATCTAGCAAAATGACTATCAGCAGAGTTCTCCTGGCGATGTGAGTGCGATTCCTCTACGTAAATGAATACAACATGCCTATTGAAGTA
Organism: Octodon degus; assembly: GCF_000260255.1. Taxonomy (NCBI): domain Eukaryota; kingdom Metazoa; phylum Chordata; class Mammalia; order Rodentia; family Octodontidae; genus Octodon; species Octodon degus. The sequence goes on from NW_004524579.1 coordinate 2,917,848, forward strand.
CAATATCATCCTGATTGGAGCAGCTTCTTATTTGTACTCTTCTGTAAACACACAGTGAGTTTACTCTAAGTTGAGCACTGAATAAAAAGGGGAACAGAACATCCAGTTGCTCAAAACAACTTCAAATCTGCAAGGAGCCCAGGGGGATTCAGAAGCCTGTGGAGGGTCAAGGTTGAAGTACAAGGACTTCATTATCAGAATGAGTTGCTACAAACTTGAGTGCTTGGAGAAAATGCCAAAGATGAGACTGCATGAAAATAATTGCTTCGAATCCAAATGTACAGGAAAGAAGAAGGAGAAAATAAGGCAGAGCCAGGCTGGTAAGTCGGACTTGAAAGACACAGAATTGGTTGTTTTCAACCATGTACTGTAAGCCCAAGAACAACTTCTTACCTAAAGAAAAGAATCAAATTGAAACAAACTTTTTCTGAATATAAACAAATAAAGAACTAAACTATTGCTCCCTTCAGTTTCAATGCAGGCTTCTTAAAAATAATATTCCTGCATATGGAAAACAATCTCAATTCTAAAGAACAACTTTTTTTTCCTTCTAGCTCTCACCACAAACGCTAAGAGTCTGTAGTTCCCCTCAAAGTGCAGCATTGTGTGTTCATCACAACAGAGCGAAATTAACAACTCTCCCATTTGGGTAAGTCGGTATTTCAGTCATCTTTTCCATTTGACCTCAGACACCCAGTACTAAGTAAATTGCAATTCTTGTGCCATGACATGAACATCAAGTGCTCCATGCATGGCTTGTTTTTATTGCTTAGTTATTCAATTGGTGGTTTTTCAATAATATAATAAACACCTGCTAATTTACCATCCCCAAACAAAAGCCACTATGTTGTACACGACTTCCATCTAATCAGATGGGTTCCCTGCCAGCACATCCGTCTTGGCTCAGCCATTCACGAGGGCCATCATCCAAATTTCTATATTTATCATTTTCTAGAGTTACTTGAAAAATAATTTGTCACATCTGAATGCATTTCAATGACTAGTGTTTATTTGTTTGTTTTCTTGAGTCCTTTAAAAATGCTATAAAATGGATATCAGGCTGCATGCAGTCTTTTTGGACTCACTTTTTTTCCTGTAATTATATATTTCTTTGATTTTCTATGGTAGTGCTCTGTGGCTATAGTCTTTTCACTTTTACTGCTGCTAGCATGCTATTGTATGAATATACACCTTATTAATCCATTCTCTTACTAATGACATTGAGTTGTTTTTACTCTTGGAAACAGTACTTTGGTGATTTTTGTATGTTTCCTTTGTAACTGTGCAAGAATTTCTCTTTCATAGTTTCCTTCTGAAGAGAAGCTGCCAAGTCACAGGTAGAATAAATGGTAAACCCCAGGAGATAATGGCAAATAGCAGGCCCATTAACAGTGCTTTAAAACTTCTGTGGATCTGTATCCTCCTTGAAAAATAAGACTTTGTGGGAACATGGGCTGACCTTAGTTTCCCAGGGTGAAATACAAAATATGTAAAGTTAGAACAGTAATATAAGTGAGAAAGAAAATTTTTTCATTTATTAAAAACCACAGGTGTTATGGTCTGTGTTTAGTTGTCACCCCAAAGCCTCATACAGTCATAGGGTAGCTTCTAGAGTTTGTGATTAACTCATGATCCAATGCTAGGATTATGGGTGTGAGTGCTGCATCAATATTGGGATGGGTATTCTACATGAAATATAGAGGAGGGAAATAAGCTTTCTAGCTATCACAGAGCCTGCTCCTCCCTTTGTTCTTTGCTGTTTTCCACCACCATGAACTGCTGCCCTCTGCCATGTGCCACTATGCTTTGGAGCCAGCCAAGTATGGACTGACACCCCCACTAACTGTGAGCTAAATAAACCTTTCCTTCCTTAATTTTGGATGTCGGGTATTGTGTCATAGCAGCAAAAGAAAACTAACTGAGACAGCAGGTAATGATTATTTGGGTACAAATTCATAGCTTAAGTAAAATATTTAAGTATCTCTATTCCTTTTCTATTCATTTCCACTTAACCAAATGGATAAAAATAAATGTTAAACTCTAAGTTCTCAAATAAATGACAAAACAAGTAAGCAAAGAGCACAAGATTTAAGAAATTTCTCACTTCTTTCAAGGGAGAATTGATCCTAACCTGCTCTTGACTTCCTTTGTAACCCTGGCATTTCAGTACAACACATTCCTACATTCATGGTTGTGTTGGTGTGAATGAACTTATATCATACTTAGCAACAGCACATACAATTATGCATAGTATATAATCCTTGGTAATGACAATAAGTGACTGTTCCTCATTTTCATTTTTTATTTTTCTGTATATTATTTTAGAGTGCATGCTTCAATTCTTTAACTAATTGTCAAATTTTATCCTGTATTATAATAGTAGCAGTCTTTGCCAGATCCCTTGATTCCTGAGCATTTTTGGTGTGGTTGATGTAATGTTGATTGTTGCATTCATCTTGGCTCTAGGAAAAACAAGTTGTGCAATGTCCATATTTATTATAAAGTCAGGTAATCATAGTAGACTCTACCATGTAGGCTTGGGTAAATACACCCCATGATCACCTAAGGATTAATTGCTCAGAGCATGTCCTAGTCATTAAATAACACATGCCTACACAGGTTAAAATTCCAAGAGAGGACATTTGCTTGATTTCAATACCTTGAAAAATACAGATGATAGGGGTTATGATAGAGTGTTAAGCTGCAACCTAGAGAAAATTGGAAAGAAGCAAAGGTTAAAGGAAAAGTGCAACATTTTGGAATCCTACTACAAAAGTAAGACCAACAAATGTTTCAGATGGAGCAAACAGATACTTGGTTTCTGGATTGTGACCATCATAGCTGTTCCTCAATAACTGTCCAGTTTTCCCATAGACCATGTTTCCAATCAAAATGAAGCACTATCTTAATTTTAACTAACACTAGCTAGTAAGGTCTGAATATCACTGGTGAATCTCCATCTTGATAAAACTCATGTGCACTGGCTGCAGTAGGAAATATGCTCGATGTCATCTGCGTGCCCAGTGCCTGTAGATTACCATGGGCAGCGCACCAGCCAAGCTGGGAAAGAAGCACGGAGGAGGCAGAACTTTGTTGCTTCGAGCCACACCTTGTGGATTGATTTTTACTGTAGCGCAACCTAACCTGTTTTGCTTACATGTGGGAAAACTGTCTCTCAGAAACTACACAAAATGGTACGTAGAAGGCAACCACAAAACAAGGCCAAGATTCTAAGCACTGTCTACTAAGTATGAATCCCATACTTTTCTTGTTAGGAGATTAAGCATTGCAATGAAGTGTTACAGAGAGACCAAATGAGAAGATTGTGGAAGTGGGATTCTAAGTCACTAAGGACATATTTTAATGAGTGAATTGCGATTTCAGGAATAAGGGGAAAAAAAAAAAGCATGTGCAAGTCAATTAGAAAATAGTGTGAACTGTAGAAATATATGTAATAAACTTTTCCTCAGAAAAAAAATTTCCCTAGAGAACACAGTGAGTGATTACTAGATTTGAGTGTAATTTTTTTGTTCATATTAATGACAAAAAATTGAAGATTTTTCACTTGAGGGAGCATGTAGAGGAAAATATGAATTTTCAAGAAAGAATTTATAGTAAATGAAGTAAAAATGTTGATAGAGAACAAAATCAGAGTCTAATTAGGAGTTTCAATGTCCGGAGGACCCACAAGGCATCATGCAGGTTCTCCTACATAGGTCTGCCTGTGGGGCTTCAACGGAACCTCCAGACCTCTCTCCACTTTCTGATGCTTTCAGAGAAATGAGTAGTTTGTGTCAATCCAAACACTACCACTCTGCCTTTCCCTTGGCATTGCCATTAGTACTTCTCTAACTACTCCTTGTTAGAGAACAACTGCCAGGAAAATGTCCAGGTGAGGAGGGATAAATGTTAGTATCCCATCTTTCTAAATGTAAAGTGCCTTAGATGCTCTCTGTTGATCTTGTTTAATAATTACCACAGTTCTTTTTACTCCTTATTGATGCTAAATGTCACAGATTCATTAATGAAGGAAGATGCCATATTTGACCAGCTAGAACCCCAAAAGATAATGATGGCACCATTGGTCACTGTGACCATTAAGCTAGGTCGTGTCTACATGACTAGCTTAGCAACTGAAGGTTTTGGGGTACACTTCTGGGTGTACCCAGGTAGGTTGTGGAGGTAGGATGTTGGTACTTTGTCTGTTCCTTTGTCTTTTTCTCTGTCAGTGTTTCCTTTCTTTGCTTCTCAGCTACATGAATTAAGGAACTTGGCTTCACTGTATGACATTATTGTTTAGGAGAATTCTGATCATGGACTGAATCCTCTTAAAATGTGATGAAGATTAAAGTTCTCCTTTAAATTATGGGTGACTCGGTCAAAAATCATCACAGCTGAAGTCTGAGACGTGAACTGGATTTGCATTCAAATAGACAAGGAAAACATTTATATTCTGTCGCCTGTTGACAGTAATTCTAGAGAGATGGCTTCTTGTTAGAAAATAGAACAAAATAAGGAGCAACAATAAATGACACTAGCAGTACTTGAGGAAGAAGAATGTGAAGAGAGGACCTGTGATTCACTCTTATCTCTGAATTACTGGTGGTGGTAGATACATTGTGTCAATCGGAAGCTTAGCGGGATAGGCTCAGTGACTCCATGGAGAACCCCACCTTAGGGTGGGAAAGGCGCAGCCCTGAGTGACTCAACATTTTAAAAGTATATAAAGGGCTTGAGGAAGACTTCTCTGTGCCCCTCTTTCTCGGAGGAGTTCTAATCTTAATAGAACACCACTTCCTTTGAGCATTTTGATCGTCAATCATCGTACCCCTCCGATCTTCACAGCAGCCACTGCCACTTCCTTGGAGAAGTTCTGGTCTTTGCAGTCGGCATGGAAGGAAGAGAGAGGCTTGACAGACACAGCAGCCGCTTCTCCTCTGATCTTCGTTGTTTTCAGCTGCCATAAACTGCTGCTGGCTGCTTGAGAGCCAGCAGAATATAGACTGAAACCTCCACAGCCCGTGAGCTAAATAAACCTTTCCTTCCTTCATTTTGGGTGTCAGGTCTTTGTCCCAGCAATGAGAGAAGAGTAAGGGAGACACTCAGGAACAGTATGAAAATATTTAATGCGAGGAGCAGAATAAAATGTTAAATAATTTCTGACAGTAATAATTGAACTCAAGCCAAGAAATGAAAGTGAAAATGCATTGAGACAAACATCTGAAAACAACAGCATATGAAATTGTTAATGAATGTGGAGAAATTAATTCTAAACGTCAGATTCATTGTAGAATTAAACATGCTTGAAGTATGATTAATGAGGATGTCCTAGTACTGCAAGGATCTCTCATAGAGAAGAAAGTTTCATAGTTCAAATACAGTGAGTGAGAAAGAAAGAAAGCAAGAAAGCAAGAAAGCAAGAAAGCAGAAAGAAAGAAAGAAAGAAAGAAAGAAAGAAAGAAAGAAAGAAAAAAGAAAGAAAGAAAGAAAGAAAGAAAGAAAGAAAGAAAGAAAGAAAGAAAGACTTTAAGCAATAAGGAATTAAATCACTGTTCTGGTTTGTGTCTAGTTGTTCCCCTGAAAGCCTCATCAGTCCTGGGGGGCATCTGGAGTTTGTGATTGACTATTGTGGGTGTAATTTGCATTACAATGTAAGGAGGGGAGAGCGGCTAGCTAGCTGCCACTCCCTTTGTTCTCTTTGCTGTGGCCATGAAAGGTTGCTTTCTGCCATGCAAGTGCCACCCTGCCTTGGAGCCAGCTTAGTATGAACTGAAACCTCCAGCAACTGTGAGCTAATCAAGCCTTTCCTTCCCTAGTTTTGAGAGTCGGGTTTTTGTCCTAGCATGGAGAGAAGAGTACTGGATTCAATCATTCAATCAATAAGCCAGTTGTGCCCAAATTTCAAATTAAAACTATTCTAAAAGGTAAGATTTTGGAGTTGGACATGGAACTAAATGGAATATTTTGATGAATACAAGAGTTTTAAAAATATTAGTAGAAGACCCAGTCCTAGCCCAGGTCCGGTGAGTGTGCGGAGAGCTTCCTGCTACCCTGCGCCAGCGGGACCAGTCCCAGCCCAGGTGCAGAGTGGGCCGGACCCTCTCCCAGCCCCTTGGGCCGCCCCCCACCACTCCGCAGTGCCTCCCCCACCCCGCCTGCTTAGTAGGAATTTTTGCCCC
>NW_004524579.1:2928324-2962781 GCF_000260255.1 Octodon degus
GATTTGAAACTGTCTCATTGCTATCTGTTTATCAATAAAACTTTGAAAAAAAATATTAGTAGAGAATTTTGCAACTACTTAAAAGAACATGAAAACAAAATCAATTATTAATAGAGTAAGACAATAATAAAAAACTTTTTAATTTTCATAGGAGGAATTGAATGGGAAATATAATCAGACTAACAGAACAAAGAATATAAGGGCTGGCCAAATAGCTCAGTGGATTAAATCACCTGCAAGCAGGCACAGGGACTGAGAGTTTGATCCCCAGATGAGCCCTGTTGGCCCTGCCCCCGGGGTGCACTCAGACAGAAATTGAGGGTGGGTGTGGTGGTGCAGACCTATAATCCCAGCTTGTGGGAAGCTGTAAACAGGCAGATCACTACAAGTCCGATCTAGTAGTGAGACCCTGAACACACTGTAGACCCTTTCCTAAAATATAAAAAAATAAAAAATAAAGAATAAGAAAAAGAGAGAAAGAAATTTCAAGATGTAAGTCATTAAATCAAACATGCCAGCTATCACACTGAGTATGAACTATCTTCTCCTATGCAAAAACAGATTATTCAGAAGGTTAAAAGCAAAACACAGCAATAGGCTAACTGAAAATGAACTAATAAAGAAAGGTTGTGTATAAAGGCTAAACAAAAACATAACAAACAACTGAAAAACAAACAATAAGAAGAACAGAAAATAATACCATCAGTAAATGTGGAATTTCAGGTTAAAGGCATTGTATAGAAAGAAGAATTTTGTATAAAGACAATCATTCATGTGAAGGAGACAGATTGAAATGTGTATTATATGCCAACACAACTAAGAAAACAAGACAAAAACTATTAAATGTAATGACAGCTTCATAAAATTTCCATACATATAGCAAAAAATTTCAATACTGCATTCTCAGAAAATGACATCTAAATAGATATCTAAAACAACTGACAAATGGTTGTCCATGGAACATTTATAAAACTTCTCATATTTTTGGTCACAAAGAAAGCCCTAACAATTTTTGAAACTCTGGCATATTACAGGGCACTTTCTCTGCTCCTAGTCCAATCAAATTATTAATAAGTAGTAACAATTGATCCAAATTTAAAAAATCCAGTATTATACACTCATTTGTCAAATGTATTTTATTAAATATATGACATTTCAATTAAGTGCAAAACCAAATTTTAAATGTTGGTACATTTGGTCATTCACTTGGAAGAATATAAAATTGAAATTAATATAAATATTGTATAATTTCTGAGTAAATTTTAGTATAAAAATAAAATGATAAAAACCATGAAAACAAACAAATTATTATTTACTTAAAAGACCCAGAAAAATATAAAAATACATTTAGGCACAGAACAAAGTTGACAAATGAAACAAATGCTAAATTTTAAAACATTGGCAAAGTAGGTATTCATGGAACTAATATTTAAAATATGTAAGGTTTTGTCTTATAGAGATAAGAAGGCAAACTAAAAAACATTACAAGCTTTCCACCATAAATGATTGTTTTCCTCTTTTTTTAAACATTTTACTTGGAAGAGAATAAAAAATAAGAGAAAACATTAAAAATTATAGAGAAGTTCAAAACAAGATGATAAATAATCAACAAGGTTTATTGCATTGCATATTGTTTGCCACAAAGTAGTTGTTTAGATTGCCAGATATAAGCATGTAAAATTGGTCAAAAAATTAAGCGTTAAGTATTCCTTACAACAAACCTATTGAAATTAGTAGTACAATTAATTATCTTAGCTGTCATGTATATGATATAATATGCAATTATGTGGTTGTATATTTAATATGTATAAAATATATATTCTCCTTGTTTTTTCTCCTTTCCCAGCAGTTTCTTTCCCTTTCATAATATCTGTCATAACTTCCAGATTTTATTTATACTTTCAGCTTTTTAAACTACAGAGATAATATAATTATACATGTGGATCTGATTTATTTCACCTAAGAGTATGCCCTCTAGTTGCATCTACTCACCTATAAAAACTTTCAGTTTATTTTTCTTTATAGCTAAGTCATATTCCATTGGATAAAAATACTACATCTTTTATATTCATTTCTCAAGTGAGGGGCATTTTGGTTGTTTCCAAGATTTGGCTTTGACAAACTGTGCTGCCATAAACATAGGTGCACATATATCACTATGGTATGTTTTCATTTCTTCTGGGAAAATACACAGAAGGGAACTAGCTGAGTCAAGCAGAACCTCCACTTCTAATTTTTTGAGAACTGTCCACACTGATTTGCACGACGGTTGTACCAGGATATAGTCCCACGAACAGTAGAGGATCCCTTTTGCCCCACAGTCCTTCCAGCACTTGTTATTAGTTTATTTCTTCATCATGCCTTTATTTCTAGGTAAGATGGAATTTCAGTGTTGTTCTGATTTTTATTTTTCTAATGATCCATGATGTTGAACATTTTTTCATATGCTTATTTGCCACTTGTATTCCTTCATCTGAGAAGTGTGACTCGTCTCATATGTCCATTTTTTTCGATTGAGCCTTTTAGATCACATTTTAGGGGCCTGATTTTTTTTATTCATTTTATGTTCTAGATAGAAGTCCTTTGTCTGAGGGACAGTTGGGTATACTATTTTCCAAATTCATGCAAATTTGGGTTCTTTTTACTCTGTTTCTGAGTTTATTTGATGTGCAAAGAGTTTTTAATAAGATAAGAACCCAGTTGTTGATTCTTTGAAGTATTTTCCACATAATCTGGTTTTTGTTCATTAACTCTTTGCCTACCCCCATTTCTTCAAAATTTCTACCTACTTTCTCCTCCAGTCGATTTAATGTTCTTGCTTTAATATTTAGGTATTTGATCCATGTTAGGACTAAAATGCATTTGGTTAAAGTTAGACATGGTCTAACTGTAGTCTTTCACATGTGGAAAGCCAATTTTCCAGCACCATTTATTAAAAAGGCCATCTTTCTTTCAGTGAATGTGTTTTACCCCTTTGTCAAAGATAAGGTGGCTATGTGTTTGTAGTTCTGTCTTCATCTTCTAATCTGTTTCACTGATCTTCCATTCTGCTTTTTTTTTCCAGTACCATGTTGATTTTATCACAGTAGCTTTGTAATATAATTTCAAGTCAGGGATTACAATGTCCCTGCTTTTCCTTTGTTGTCCAGAATAGCTTTTGCTACTCTAGGATTCCTCTGGTTCCAGATGAATTTTAGGAATATTTTATGTAGATCTGTGAGGTATACTAATCAAATTTTGATCAGGATGGCACTGACTCTATGTAACATTTTGGAATATGGTCATTTTCACAATATTGGGTCTTCCTATCCGTGGACAAAGAATATCCTTCAGTTGCCTGAAATCCTCTTTGCTCAACTTTTTCAGACTACTGTACTTTTCAATGTATAGATCTTTTACTTTCTTTGTTAAATTGATTCCCAAGTTTTTTGTTTGTTTGTTTTTGGTTACTTTCTTTCTTTTTCCTTTTTTTTTTTTTTTTCAGTACTAGGGATCAAATTTGGGACCTTGAAGTTGCCAGGCAGGTGCTTAAGCCATTGAGCTATATCCTTAGCCCGAGTATTTCATTTTTTGAAATGAGAAGGGTTTTTTTTGTTCTGTTTTGTTTTTGGTACCGGGGATTGAACTCAGGTCCCTGCGTTTGCCAGGCAGACACTTATTCCACTGAGCTATCTTCCTGGTCCTGTATTTCATTTTTTGATGCTATTGAGAAAGATGTTGTTTCCCTAATTTCTCTCACAGTGTTTGTTTTTGTGTACACGAATATTATTGATTTTTGAATGCTGAATTTGTATCCAGATAGGCTTCTGAATTTGGTTATTAACTATAGAAAACTTTTGGTTGAAATTTTAGGCCTTCTATGCAGAGTGATCTGGGAACAACAATAATCTCACTTCTTCCTTTCCTGTCTTTATTTCTTTTATTTCACTCTCTTGTCTAATTGATTTGGTTAATGTTGCCAGAACTATATTAAATAGGAGTGGTGAAAGTGGACACCTTTGTCTTGTTCCTGATTTTAAATCGAAAACTTTCAGTCTGTGTCTATTTACTATGATATTGTCTATTCGTTTGTTATCGATGGTTTTTATGATGTTGAAGTAAATATGATATGTTCAAGTTTTCTATAAGATTTTTATCATAAGGGAATGTTTGCTTTTGTCAAAAGCTTTTTTGCATCTATTGAGATGATCATGTGAGTTTTCCCTTTGACTCTTTTGATATGGTGTCTCACATTAACAAATGCATCTTAATGGTAAAATCATAAAAAGTTAGTGTCAGTAATAGAGAAATTCAATTGAAATGTTTATCTTCTTCTTTTTTTTTTTTTCATTTGTGTATTTGGTACAGGCTCTCACTATGCAAATCAGATTCCTGGTGATCTTCCTGTTTTCAGCCTTCCCAGTGCTGAGATTACAGGCATGCACCAGCACAGCTGTACTCTGTCGCTGGCTCAGCATGCCTTGGGGGGTGGGGCTGGTGTGGCATATGGGGCCTGGGATGAAACTCAGAAATGTCTATCTTCTTAAACAGATCAGATGGCAAACCTAAAGCAACAACAACATACATTTTAGGTGGATAGCTAAGGAGATAGTCTAATGAGATTATGAGATTTTTACACTTTCTATAGCTTGATCCAGCAACATTTCATACAATTAATAGTTGGTGTAAAGTTTGAACCAGCTGTTTCATTCTTGGTGATGAATCTCATAGACAGAAAATCCCAAGTGAAAATTAAACTATTCCAAAGAGAATGGTTGACTGATTCTGGTATATCCATAGGGAATAATATACATCTATTAAAAAGAATGAATCAGAGCTACAGTAATTTTTCTCTGAGAAATTACCAGGAGGTATTTTCAAGGGGAAAAAATCCAGATACAGAAGAAGTCTGTGTGATATGGCATTTAAAAAGATAGCAATGGAAAGCTTTTATGAGGAGGAAAGAATGGAAGGGTGCATTTTAGGTTGCTAAATGTATTACTGGGTGAGTTGTTAGAGGACAAAATACACTGCACTTCTTTGACAACCAAGAAGAATAACTGATGGACAAAATACACTGCATTTCTTTGATAACCAAGAAGAATAACTCCAAATACAGCCTGGTGGCCCAAATTAACCCAATCATATTGCTTTGAACTATTAAAATGTAGGCAACACATCTACATAAATTCAAAACATGCTACTCGAAGCGACTCACATATTTTCATTTACAAAGTATTTCATCCACATGAAAAGAGATGCCTTAAAATGCATAAGGATTTACTTTCAGAAGCTCTACCATCCTCTATTGGTCTGGAAAATTAAGTGGGCTGGAAGGTATTTTGTGCTCAGTAGTAAAAGCCCTACAATCCTTTATTGTGTATTCCTTTCTCCCTCTGTGATACCTTGTCTTTTTCCCTCCCTAAGGATGAAGTTAATGGCCAGTTGCACCTGTCCATCTGACCCAGTTGGCTTGTTTAGAATCACAATTCACTTGTTCAGCAAAACCACTGCTTCTGGGGTTCTATAATCATACCAGTAATTCCAATTAAAAATGTACTTATTCCTCTATGCATTATCCAACCCATAAGCCCTTTTCTAAAAAAAAATAATTGATGCTTATTCTTGTTGTCTCTGGTATTTTAATATCTCTTATTGATAATAGCTTTGCTTTTAATCATTTGTTCCCATTAAAAAGCAGAAATATGCAGAAAGAAGAAAAACATGTCATTTGTGTCTCTATAGAGAAATCGCTTGCAAAGCTGTCAAAGTTTCTTCAGACTGTTTAAACTAGGAAGAGTAACGTTTACAGAGAATGAATATGAGGCAAAAGACGAGGCTGAGAAACTCACTATGGATTGTTTTGTTTTGATTTCTACAGAGAGTTGTGCAATGTAGTCTGGGTATGTGTTTGCGTATGGGTATGCAAATCCTTATGCATTTATAATGATTTGAAAATGCATATGCCTTAACTATAAAAGTCCTGGAATAAAGTAACTGATATATTTTAGTGTCTTTCAAAAGTTCTAGGCCACTTTCCATTCAAGAAGTTACAGTTTAAATATTTTTATTTAGAAATGTAGTCAGAAAATAATATATCAAACATTTTTTACAATGAAATAAGCTTCTGTTTTTCCTGTACCCAACAATGAGATTGTATCAGATGGACAAACATTACTGTTTTTTTCCTTGATAATAATTGTTTTTATCCAGGTAGAAACCAGCCCATGGATCATTTTTTGTTAATGTCCCCCAGTTTCTACGTAGTTAATGCTTTTGTGTTATTTAGTTTTATTTCTCTCCCTTGTGTTAAGACGTACAGAGGGAGTTTAAGTTTTGTCCATTGTGATGGACAGCTTTACATAACTACATAGCTGGATAAAAGCACACTCAGGTGGCTAACAAAATGATATTTCCAGGTATATCAGTAAGGTTGGATCTGGAAGGGATTAGCACTTGAATTTCTAAACTGCATAAAGAAGATCAGCATTCACCAGTGTGGTAGACATCAACGAATTCCCTGACAATTTGAAAAGAAAGATGAATTTTCTCTCTGTGTGAGCCAGAATATTGTCTCATTTCTGGTTCTTAGGTCTACCGGCTTGCACTGGGACAGACACGTCAGCTTCCCTAATTCTCAGATCTTTAGCCTCGGGCTGAAGCTGATTCTCCAGGGTTCCTGGCTTCCTGTTTGCAGAACACAGCCTCCGTAATCACGATAGGCAGTTCTTACAACCAGTCTCTTTGAGTCGTGTAGGTTTGAATTATTTGCAGAACCGTAAGTAATGCGTCCTGTTATTTGCCATCTAGTAGAGTAATTTACACTATTTGTGGCGTACCATGTATGTCTAACTGTAAATTACAAGTTTTGATTCTGGCCTTCTGTTTTCTTCATATTTTGTTTTCTTTGTACTTTGATTTTTGCTATGAGCATTGTGGCTTTTATTTATACAGATTTGCATTGTCTAGGGATCTTGAAATAAGTCCAGAGGTTTTCTCTGTATCTTTCTTCTTCCTTTTAATTAAAAAGACAATTAAAACTTTCATAGTAATTATACAAAAGCATTGATTTCTATATTCATTTTTTTGCCAGCTATGATCCAAGAATTTTCAGCGCATATATTTGAGGCTCATTTAACCAGTAATATTATTTCTTCACTATATCTGTTATTATTTCTTTTCTAAAAATATGTTGAGATTTCATGTCTTCTTAAGAAATGCAAACTACCGCAGCCTAGGGTTGGATCCCAGGGCCTGCTGTGCTGGCCTCACCCCAAGGACACACTGAGACAGTGATTGAGACTGGGTGTGGTGGTGGTGTGCGCCTGGAATCCCAGCACTTGGGAGACTGTAAACAGGAGGATCACTATGAGTCCAAACTACATAATGAGACCCTATAGATCCTGTACTAAATAAAAAAAAAAAAAAAGTAAGAAAGAAAGAAACAAAGAACGAAATGCAAACTAAATACAGATGGGCAAGAACAGGTATGTTCAATTTAATCACAGAAGTTAGTTTGGAATGATTTAATACACAAATTTTGTTTCCAGTCTCAAAATCTGTTTAATGCCTCAAAATAATTGTTGATTTGCTACAGTATCAGTATTTTAAATTTCTAGATTCTTTCTGTCCAGTCTTTAAGTTTCAGGAAATTTTTTCACTGGCTGCCAATGAGACCATTTGGAAAATCTCCAGAGTCTGTGACTAATCTTCTTCTACTTGCACTAAATTTGATCACCTCTGTAAAGAATCATGTTTTCGTTCTAAATCTTTAATTTAATTTCCAAACCAAGTCATGGGTTCATTATTTTGCTGATATACTTCAACTTTGGCTCATTACAAAATTTGCATGTTCTAAACTCACTTCTATAAAGAAAAAAATCACAAAGAGCATGTATATATAATTAAATAATAGACACTTGTTAGTTATAAGCCAAGAAGAAAAAATGAACACACAGGTAAGACATACAGTACATGATTATCATACGATTCATTTCAGTACTGTAAATGAGCACCAGGATTTTTTTTTCTTTTTAAAGAGAGTACAAGTTATAATTAAAACAGAAAAACTTACAAGTGATACAAAATTTCACTTAACAAAGTCATATGAATTTTGTAGTATTTGTTGTAATACACAGTGCTGTCTTCCAACGAGTTATTCTTATTATCAGCAACATGCATGTAAAAATTGAAAGAAAGCAAAAAGAAATGTATAAGAAATTAAGAGAAAGAGTACAATTAAAAAAAGACAAAACAAATTATCACCATATACCAGCAGAAATGCACAGTATAGTTGTCCAAGCCATCCTGTTTACATACATAGATGAATCTCTTTCCCCCACTCCCTCTCCTGTCCTTCTCCTCCACTCAGTAACTCTTCCTTTTTAAACAAGTTCATTCCCTTTCCCCAGTACCAATTGTACCCTTCAGATTCCATTTTTCTCTTTCCAGTTCTCACACTAATGAGACAACACAATGTTTGCACATGTAGGTCTGATTTATTTCACTTAAGAGAATGTTCTCCAGTTGCACCAAGTTATAAGCTGCTTTCTTCCTTTACACTATTTTGTTCACAACTAGATATGATGCAGATATTTCTACAGCTTATATGTTAAAAGAAGACATGCATCAAGTCTTTCCAATTTGTCTACTTTTATTCCAAATATGAGGTGGTAAAAACTGAAGCTGTGTTAAGCGTGTTGTTCCCTGCTTCCAACAACTATAAAGTACCTCCAAACTTTGGAATGAAACAAAATATACTTTGAGTGCTCCCCACACCACTTCTTAGTTAGTATAAAATTATGTGAAATCTCTAGCAGCAGCAGTGACAGACCAGTTGTCACCAGGAGCCTGTGCTGTGCTTCTCCATTTTAACCGCCATACACCTGAAAATAAGTTAGCCTATATTTAAGGACTCTTCACATTCCAAACACTTCAATATCCATATTACTACTTTATGAAACCTCTTAGAGTTGGTCATTTAGCTGTTAAAGTTTTTATTTTGACAACACTCATGTCAGGGTGTCCTGTATAGAGTAAATACATGAGTGAATGGGTGATTGGATGAATGGATGGATGGATGGATGGATGGATGATGATGATGAATGAATGAACAAACTAAGTGTTAATCCAACTGCATACCAATGCTTTCTGAATCAAAAGTAAATTCCTCCCTTGAAAGGAGTAGAAACTGAAATTATGGAGGAAAGTTCTAACTTTAACATGCCTGGGGCAAGCGCATGTTCTTTTCTCTTTGTAACTTTGTTTGGTTCCCTGGAGAAATAGCCCTTAAGAAACACATCTCTCTCAGGTGTAAGAATAGACCTGGCCCCTCTTCCCTGAGCCCACTGTAGTCGGCACTGACTATTCTGGTTGCTATCCTCACCCCAGGGATAATTGCTGTTCTATTTTCACCTGAGTCCTTTCAAGCACTTTGGAATTTGAGATAACTACAAAGCTCCTCAGTGTATTGTAAAGCAGATTCTGCTCCCCTTTTGTTCTTCCTCCTTGGCTAACTGAGAACATTCTCTCCAACCTGTCTCCCCATTTGCCCATGAGATTTGAGATGGTTTGTCAGAGAGAAACAACAGTGAAGAGAATAATTAATGACCCTTTGATGCCTGCCAGCTCTGAAGAAGTACTTGCCTGTGGACTTTCCAGTGCCCCATAATTACTTGACAAATCCAACTGCTTTCCCATTTTGCCAGATTTCCATATTTTCTCAGAATTACTCTCACTATAAATATCTGCTAATGTCTAGTGTGCTACAGCTCAATCCACTCAGGAGACTGTTCTCCTCCATAATGGTCACCGTGTTAGCCCATGTGCGGCATCTTACAGAAGTACATAATCATGGTGATATTCAGAACACCCTCTCAGAGAGCTCTGAGGGAACCACCGAGTACTATGAGGGCTTAGGTTTTCTCTCATTTACTTCAACAGGGAGAGGAATTAAAAACATGTCTTGGCCAGCAGATTTTCTTTCAAGTAAACTCAGAACCTTCATTCCATCTTGCTGCGGGCTAAGGTACTAAGGAGGAAATTAGTCAATCTGTAAGTTATAAAGCTTTCACATTTTGAAAATATAAATGATATACAAATAAATACATAAAAATGAATAGGGCTCAATAGAGGTGAATGCAAGCTGGTGTACAATATGTTTGGGGGGCTCAATAGGCAACTCTCAAGTGCTTCACGTGTGTTCTCCCAGGTACACTCATGACTGTTCAGAAGAGAGACAGTGTGAGAATGGGGACTAGACAAAGAGAAGAACAGCCTGAATTTTCAAATGATTATTTATTTGAGTCATTTATAAGGCTACTCAGAAGGAAAAAAATGAATGTGACCTTTTGTTATATTTTACTTGGAAAAATGAGAATTTTCTACCATGAAACTTATCATGTTCTCTACTTTTATATCTGAAAAAAGATGGTGACAAGAATTTTCTAAACAATACTATTGTTATAAGCCTAGAAGAATTTTTCAGGAATCCTATTTTCAGAAATCTCAGAAGCATCGGGGATAAGCTTTCTGATGTGAGTGAGCTAAACATCTCAAATTATCAAGTCACGGAATAAGGACAAACACAATGTTAAAGAGTATATTTTGTGATGAATCACATCAAAAAGATGCTTTTCAATTTGAAACCCTTCAGGGAACTTATTCCCTGAAGCACCTTCATTTATTTAGGGTGGTCTCATACCACCACCCAATTCAAAGATGTTTGCATCTCACAGACAAGATTATGTCCACATTGTGGTCCCAAATCCATTTTTACCATTTCAAAAATTCTGAACACATAGTTCTTATTATATATGAATTGTGTGTTCACTAGTTTTAGTGGCAAATGCCTGTAATCTTAGCTACTTGGGAACCTGAAAATCAATAGTTTGAGGCCAGCCTGGGCAACTTAAGTGAGAACTCCATCTCAAAAACAAATCAAAACAAAACAACAAGAACAAAAGAATTGAATCTTTACAAAGTCTTATCCAGAACACCAATGCTGTTGATAAAAAAGGAGCATGACTGCTCCCTTAGAAGTGCATCCTCACCCTTTCATATACCTTCCATTCACAGCTGTTTGGAAGGGCTTTTATGTCTTTGTAAAAACAAAAAGCTAGAAAGTAGTGCTTTAAGGCAAAATGTTTGTATAAGAAAAAAATTTATATTATCTATGGTCAATTATCTGAAGCCATAGAAGGAAGTACGCAATGTGGTAGAGGGGTGTCTTGGTTACTTTTTACTCATTGCTGGGACAAAAATAGCTGGTACCCAAAATTAAGAAAGGAAAGGTTACTCTTCCCCCATTGCTGTGACATATACCAGACACTCAAAATGAAGGAAGTAAAGGTTTATTTAGCTCAGAGTTACTGGAGGTTTCAGTCCATACTCAGCTGGCTCCAAGGCAGAGTGGCACACGACAGAGGGTAATCTTTCATGGAGGCAGCAAAGAGCAAGAGCACAAGGGAGGGGTAGCAGCAGTTTGGGCAGCTAGCTTCTCTTCCCTCCTTACATAGTAATGCAAATTACCTGCCCCAGGGCAGGTGCAGCATCTACACCCACAGTAATCAATCACAAACTCCAGAAGCTGCCCCATGACTGCATGAAGTTTTGGGAGGACACCAATTCACAAACCATAATGTTTATTTAGTTCACAGTTCATAGAGGTTTCAGTCCATACTCGGCTGGCACCAATGCAGAGTAGCACCTGGCAGAAGGCAGTAGTTCATGGTGATGGAAAACATGGAAAAGCAGAGGAAGAAGAAGCAGTTGGGGCATCTACCAAGCCTCTCTCCCTTCTTTTTATGCTGACTGCAAAGCCTGGAGCTTTTCCAATGAGGTGTTTGTGGCTGCAAAGTTTGGAGCTCCCCCAAGGAAGTGGCATGCAGCAAAGATCAGCTTCTCTGAGGAAGTGGTATGCAGAATCCTTGAACCCTTTTACATACCCTTTAAGTGCACAGTCACTCTAGTGCAGGGGACTGGCTGAGTCAAGTTTCCAACCCTTCAAGTTGACAGAATGTATCACCACCACAATTTACCCCTTGTCAACTTGGCAATTATACATATACTTTTTTTAAAACCAGTCTCCAGATATAAAGGTATATTTATTAACATTTTACAATTTTAACATTATAAAACATGTTTAACTATCAATAAAAATTACTATTAAGTCTATCAATATTACAGTACAAGAGAACCATAACATTTTGCCCCTGGCCCCCCAAAGACTGCACACTCATTTATGCAAAAGGCACTTAGTCTATGTGCAAGTGTTGTCAAAGTCCTGCCATTTTCACTATTGCTGAAAAGTACAAGTCCCAAGTCTCCTCCAAGATTTCACGCAAATTCTTAGCTGTGAGCCCCTGGACAAATGAAAAATGAAATCCTTCCAACATTTAAAGGCACAAGACAAAACATTACCATTCCAAAAGGTGTATATACAGCAGGATACAAACCATTGGTATCAAAACAAACCCAAACTCCAGAAGGTGAAACATTAAGTCCTGTAGTTCTATGTAGAACATCTGAAGCAATCTGTAGTGAATTGTGAGCTCTAAGAGCCCTACATGGCTTCACTCCTATGTCACTTCTGCTGGTAGATCCCATGGCTTCTCTATCAGGCCAGCTTTACTTGCTTTTTGCAGCTTTCCTCAGACAATTCATTTTTCTGGCTTTTTAAAACTTTTGGGGTTTCCAATGAATAGGCTTCTCACTCACAGCGTTACACTGTGTCCTCCCAGGGGCACACTGCCTGTCCTCTCAAGCCTTTTAAAATCTAGGTGGAAGCCTTTTCGTCTTTAGAACTCTTGTATTTGAGTGTGTGTGTGTGTGTGTGTGTGTGTGTGCTTTAAACAATGTATTTAACTGAAATGGACTTACATTTGTTTCTGATGCAACTTCCATTTATTTTGATACATCTTTTCCCCATGATGCCATGATGATTTACAGGATCTTCAAGCCAATATAAATATGTTATAAATATTTGAATATTTGGATATACACCTGCACAATACCTCAGCAATATCTTTCATCAAGAAACACACTGAAGAGTAAAGACTACACACAATTACTAACTACAGTGAAAATCTGCTACAAATATTTCTGAGATAAGAAGGCACCACATACCCGTTCAACTAAGAAAACCACCCTTACAACACAAGATGATTTTATTTTTACATAGGACCTAGAACAATTAAGCTGCCAATTAGGTACTGAATGGCAGAGCAGCATGCCCAGTTTCTGCCATGAATTCATAGGGAATAGGTTCCAACTGCTCAGGTTCCTTTCCATTGGTCCTCACAAGATGTAATTCTCTGGGAAGTGCAGGCTGGTGCTTTGGTTGAACCCAGGCACCTTTCTCTTTGGCTTCCTTCTTTTTCTGATCATTTTTCTTGACACTCTTCAGGAAGCTATCACAAGTTTTTGAGTGCTTAATATGCTCAATACGCACATTAGTCATCTTGGCAAGTATCTTGCCCTTAACTTGCTTGTTTACAAAAATGCCAACAGCATGCTGGGTAATGTTGTAGACTCTTCCCATTTTGCCATGGTAACATTTGTGAGACATTCATTTTTGCACGGTAGCCATTCCCTTGATGTCTACAATATCACCCTTTTTGTAGATTGGCATGTATGTGGCTAAAGGAACAAACTTATATTTTCTAAAAGGCCTGGAAAACATATATCAGGTTCCCCTCCTCTTGCCTTTTGTGTTAGTCATGTTGGCAAATGATGGGAGATGATGATTCTGGCCAAAAGTAAACTTTTGTATTTTGTATGTGCCTGAAACCAATGCCATGTGGATGATGTCAAGGTCTGTTGCCAGCTAGAGCAGGAGCCAAGCTTTCTTTTTCTTGGCTGTAGGGGTCCAGTGTCTGAATTGCTAAGCACTCTGACCCTGATTTTTCTGAACAAATCTATGTGGTCTCTATTTTGGAAGCTTGTGTGGCCACTGCCTCTATTCTCGAACATGGGACTCTGTAATTTTTTTTTTCAAAGCAAAGCCCCTCACCCTTTTGGTTCTGAGGCTGCAAAGGGTGAAAACTTGTCACCTTCTATGATGTCCTCAGAGCATCTTTTTAATTTTTCAAGCCCCCAACAATAGCCATGTCACCACTTCAACATTTCACTGCCTTGGAATTTTTATTTTTGTCAGAGTAACTGGTTGATGGCCCTTAATTTCAGTCTCAGGCAAAAAGTCTGGACATCAACAAAATGCAGACAAACTTTTTGCCAAACTGTAACACAAATCATGTGAAGTCCAATGACCAATGTAGTCTTTCTTCTCAGCAGAAATCTCCACAGCCTGTTCTTCATAGGCAGGATTTTTGTCTGCATTCTGGTCTTCTGAGCTCTGCCCTGAATCTCCCATACAGAAGAGATGAAGGCATTTCGGTTCGTCACTAGCAGGTGACATCTCTAAACATTTTTTTACGTCTTCCCGTAAGCCATTTCCAAAAGCTTGTAATCCACATTATCAGGTCTAGTCACAGCAACAACCCTAGTCCTGGTACCAAATTCTCTTTCTGTTTCTTTTTCCTCATTGCTGAGACAAAAATACCCAACACCCAAATTAAAAAAAAAAAAAAAAAAAAAAAAAAAGTGGTTGGTTTAGCTCACAGTAGAGGTTTTAGTCCATGCTCAGCTGGTTCCAAGGCAGCGTATCACAACAAGGCAAAAGGCAGCAGTTCATGGTGACAAAAACAATAATAAGAGTGGAAAACAAGAAAAACAAAACAAAGCAAAAAAACTCAGCACTTGTGGCATCTATCAAGCCTCTCTCCCTTCCTTCTATGCTGACTGCAAAGACCAGATCTCCTCCAAAAATGTGGCATGCAAAATCCTTCTTCAACCCCTTTATATATCTTTTAAGTACTGAGTCATGTAGGCTTGGGCTCCCTACCCTATGGAATGTAGTTACTGAGCCAATCTAGTGAAGCTTCTGACCCCTCAAGTTGACACAATGTATCAACTACCACAAGGGGGTATTTTCAAAGCACTTCAAATTCTTTATGTTTGACTATGGGATTACACACTAGGTCCTGGACAAGTTTCAAGTGTTTCAAGGAGTTAGACTAAATCAAGAAACACTACATAAGCTCTTGTGAACGATAGCACTTTTAGAATCTGGAAAAAAAGTTTGCAGATCAACACTTTTTACTCTGAAGTTCAAATAGACCCACAGTTCTGCTTTTCATGTCTAACTACTGCTGAATCGTGGATCTCTTATTGATCCAAAGATACCTAGAATAGATATTGTGTGGTCATTCCAGATCTCCGTGCTAGTCTTCACTTGTAGCATACTATGTAATGAGGTCTAATTAAGAACATTGGGGCCAGGAAGATGGCTCAGTAGAATAAACACTTCCCTGGCAAGTGCAAGGGCCTGAGTTCAATCCCCGGTTCCACAAAATAAATAAATAAATAAATAAATAAATAAATAAATAAATAAATAAACACATTGCCTCTACACCCCATATTTGGTTCTTGAATAGGTCAGTCAGCTTTTCTTGCTCCAAGTTGAAGAATAAGACTGCACTCTTAGCCTTAGCCATCTTACATTGTAGTTTCCAGCCTTTCAAAAACTAGAATATTCAAACAAAAATGACTCTGATGAATATAGAGAAGTGCAGCCCTCTCCTCTCTGAGAAATGATGCTTTATAAGGCAAGAACTCCTGGCCTGAAAACTCTAGATGTTATCATTCCTGAAGACAGTAGAGCTCACTAGAAGAGGGACTACCCGCAGGTCAGCTGGTTGAAGCCAGCAGAGACTAGGAAAATAGGCAGGAAAGCATGAGACAGCTACCAGCTCAGTCGAATAGGAAAATCTTTAAATATTAGGGACCTGGCATTTGAAATCTTTGCAAGTATTATGAATTTAATGTACTGTTACAAAACATCATGATCAGAGTACTGCAATATGTGCCACCTTTCGTCCCTTCCTAACTTCTAAACAGTACTGTTATTTATAATTTAAATTATTCAGTGATGGAAAATGTCACCTGGAAGATCAGCCATACCCAAGCATCTAAATATTTCAGACTAATTTTTATGTTTCTTAGTGCTTTTGCCTAACTAATTTGATTTTTCCTCTTCTAAGGCACTGACCAAAGCCTAATTTTTATAGAAATGATTTATATATGCTTCAAAACCATGCATTTATTGAGAGCAGAAACTGGATTCCAAGTGACAGTTTTGGCCATTTTGTTAATTTCTATTCACTGAAGGTCAAATAGAAATTAGCACTAAGTTAGAAGGACAAGTACTATTTCCAGGAAGGAGTTTTGTAATCAAGTAATGGTATATGTGGAAACACAGAACATTTTTCATGAAAAAATAATTGTACATTCTCCTACCTATTTCTAGGCTAGCCTGAATACCCACTTCTACCAGAAAAATCACAGAAAGCTATAATGATTGTGTAAATTGATAATGCAAAGAAGGTAAAACTAAAAATCTCTATTTCTTTACCCATTTCAATTTTAGAAAATATAATATATCATTGTATATAATTTTAAGATTTTAAAAAATTATGATGAGCATATTTAAGTATGCTCACAAAATTTCAAAGACAACACAGTAAAATACATAGTGATTCTCATCTGGTAGGGAGACTAAAAAAACTTCATGGAGAATGATTTCCACAGGAGGGTCCTCTTCTCCAAGTAATTTGGAAAAGTCTGTATTCTGAGAAAGTTAATATTTAAATCAAATATAACCCCTATATGTTAATTTGCTTTGAAGGAGAGAGGTTTTTTTTTTATTTGTTTCTACTTTGTCTTTTTTCTTTTGTTTTGTCACTTCAAGATCCTATCCATTTTCTTAAATAAAATAGACTATCAATATGAATAAGTTGAATGAATTAATGAAGGAATCAATCAACCAATCAATCAATCAACCAGACAACTGACCAATCAGAATACTTTAGAGCAAGTTTGTAAATTACCACTGCAGGCCATTTCCACCCAAACATCCATCTTGCTTCATGACAGGATTTACCTTTTGATTCTGTCATGAACTGCCTGTGTGATTTGGGGGCAAATCCCCAAATTTTTTGGATTTCAACTTCTTCCTTGTAAAATGGGGACTATCTCTTATGCTTTCCTTTTGCTGGGGTGTTTTTCACAAGTCTTTCAGCTCAGGGGCTGCTGAGTAGTAGGTATCACTACCGTTATTTGTTATTTCCTTAAATGTGTCACTTAATTCTTTCAAAAGCCTCTCTCTCTCTCTCTCTCTCTCTCTCTCTCTCTCTCTCTCTCTCTCTCTCTCTCTTTCTCTCTCCCCCCTCCCTCCCTCCCTCTCTCTCTCTCTCCCTCCCTCACCCCACCTTACTTGAATCATGTGATGAAAATAAACCCTGCAGAAATATTATTATTCAGCTCCTGCTGAGTGATAAAATGTCCCAGAGTTGGATTGCGTTTCCCTGTAGCATTTACAAAAGTGAATGACAATAATTTAAAGGACAACAACAGCTGAGCTGATAAATCATTTAGTGCCCTATACTGAATCCCATGATCCTTTGCTTTCCCCAAGGTGCTTGCATATTGCTCTACTCTCTCTTGGGTTATACTTAACAATATGCTATTATGGGTGCTCTTCAATAGGCTATGTCATTCAGTTACTGCATTTTGAGGGAAATAAATATAGCACAGTGAAGTTTTTGCAATAAATGAGCTCCATATAATTTAAGATATGTATTTCCTTTTGAACATAACATTAACTCCAAGTGAATATTTGTCTACTTTTGTACAAATATTTCCTTTTGACTTTTCAAAAAAAATACAAATTAGATTTTCTAAAATGACACCCAATTTATGTCTACTTCATACTGTGCAGCTTTTCTGTTTCCTAAATAGTTATGAAAATACTAATGAAAATGATAAAACTTTTTGTCTAATCATAACCATATTGCTCTAAATATTGATGCCTACTTACGTTGTTTTTAAAAGCTAATAGTCTGCAGTCTAGACAAACATTTTAGTAATTAATAAACTAATCAGTCAATTCAGTTAAGTAAATTTAAAATGACTAGCTCATTTTGATATCACCTAACTCAGGTTACTGCCTTGTGCAAACATAGTGGGCAGTAAGAAATATTTATTGATTTAAGCTGTTTGTTCTTTACAGAGATATGTACTTAGGTTGAAACTAGCACAAGTAATTTTGATAAGGCATGTGAAATGTCAAATAACTCCTATTAAGTCTTTTTCTGAGTCTTATACACTTTGGTAGAGATTTTCATTTGTTCCTGTTTCATTATTGAACATGGACTTCACTGGCCATTGATAATTGTCTTCCCAATACCTGTTATCTATTTTGCTTTAATAATTATTCATTGAGTTTTAAGTAGCTCCCCTGGTCTTAATTCTGAGTAGTTTTCTGCTATGAAACAGCACTGCGCATTATTTATAAATGATTGTGAAGAGGAAAAGTGAAAAAGAAAGATGGAATACCATGGACAGCAGTGAGAATGAATCACCAGAAAGGGTAATTCATTCATATGTGAGTTCACTTTTCAAAGCAAGTACTAATATTTTCACTCCTATGAGTCCTATGAGAATATAACTATGTGAGAGACTTGATCAATTATATGAACTGTAGGAGGACACAGACTGAAGTTATCACTTTTAGGTATCTGATTCAGCACTTCTCAATTTTTATATGTGAAAATACGATATCAGGATTAATGTGTCTGAAAAAAAAGAATAGGATTAAGGTATAATAACCTAGTATGTTATTCTATTAGAAATGCAGAGGACTTCATATATAATTATACTTATACAATCATGAAACTTAATAAAATAGCCATATGTTGGATTATTTCACTTGAACCTTTACATTTTGAATTCCACTAAACCACCATCCACGCATGTACTTCCATTACATAATCCACATTTTTTCACCATAGCCAAAATAATTTTGAAGATATGGTTTGTTTTCTATATGACACGAATACGGACATACTATTTACAAAGTTCTGAGTGTGGTTGGCTTAATAAAGTTCAGTTCCAAAGGCAGGAAAATCTTCCCATTGTGCTTGCTGCAGCTGGCACAAGACAACTGTGCTCTCTTGCCGTTCCCGGGGGTGGCTGTGCCTGCCTCCTCACAGGACCTTTGAGGACTCTAAGGAGCACATGTCCTCTCTAGGCTTTGATGCAGAAGTAGTTTTGCCTTTTGAGAGCCTACTGCATCATGCTGGAGGAAGGTGAACACGGCTTGAACCACGAATTACTCTCTGCACTTGGCCTCCGGCGCTTGGCCAGTACGGCATGCACATCCCTTCTCATTCTAGGACAGGTCAGAGTAGTGTTTTTACAGTATAAAATTCAGAGTGGTTAATTTTACATTCCCCCTTCTCCAAAAAATTATTGCTCCCATTTTCCTGTGTATACTGGCTAAGATTGACTTTAGAACACCTACCATGAAATTCAGTAATAGCCTGTGTTTGAGAGTCACTGAGAGGAAGCTTGCAGTCACAGGGAGCACCCTGGATGCTGCAGCTTCATGGGTCACGATGTGCTGGCTAAATCCGTGCTATTCAGGGAAGCACACAAGCAGGAAGCTTTATATTATGTCAAGAAAAATGCATTCTAGAGAACTATGGCATTGAAAGAAGTAATACCAATGCTACATTTTCCTCATAAGGACAGGTGTAAAATTAGCCAAGAGTGGATATATTTGCATAAAAAAACATGAAAAAATAGTGTATGGACATTTCACATGTTCTGTTACATAATAAGCAAACATGTATGTACTTTTTCTTGTATCTTCTCAGATGGGCCACTTTATGAAGCTCTATAATACATGTATTTATAATATATTTAACGATGAAATATTAACATTTAACTATGAAATATTAATATTTTACACATAGCACCTACCAAAAATATTTGCCTGAAGTCTTAAGCACCCTAGTGGTAGCCTGGAGGTTTTAAATTTTGAAAACATTTTGACCCATTTATTGTACAACATCAAGTCTTTTAGCAAGAGTTCATCCAGTCTTATTAATGTCATTTACACTAGGAAGAATTTCATGCTCACATAGTTCAAATCATTGCACTTCGAGTACATTCTCAATTGGCAGATTTTTGTTCCCAACACTGAACGTTAAATCAAAGCTATTTTTGTGCTAGGTGTGGTGGGGCATGCCTACAGTCATAGATACTCAGGAGGCTAAGAGAGGAAGATATGAGGTTGACGCCAGCCAAGCACCTTAGTGGGTTTATGTCTCAAAACAAAAAATGAAAAAGACTGGAGATATAGCTCCTTGGTAGAGCACTTGGCTAGCCTGCTGGGGGTCTTAGGTTCCAGCCACAGTACAACAAATAAGCAAATAAATGAATAAATAAATAACCTTTCTTTGCATTCATTTTTACAACAGTGGCCCTTAGTTCTCACCATGCATATGAAACTCATGGGAAGGTTTTAGTATTTTTTTTTTAATCATACCATGTTAATGCCTCAGTGCTTTAGTTTTGTAACAAAAAAGATGAATATTTTCCTCTCCCATTGCTAGGCTCATGGCTGAGGCTCCTGTAACCAAAGAGAGATTAGCAAGAGGAAAAGCATATACATTCACTTAATGTAGGTTGTACACAGCATGGAACTCTTCAGAAATGAAGACCACTATCAAAATACAGAGGGGAGGAATACATTCTGCTGCTTCATAGCCCAGTAGAGTAAATATAGCTTGCAATAACTGACTACATATTTTATGAGTATTTAGAAGAGAGGAGCTTGAGGCTCCAAGCATGAAGAAGTGATAAGGAAAGAGAAATGCTACCTATCCTGATTTATTCAAAATAAACTAATAGAAACCTATAACATGGAAAAGTACAGATGCCATATGCTTGTTATAGCTCTTCAGCAAAAATAAAAAGTTTACAGCTGTACTCTTCTGCATCCCTTGTATGAAATATTTACCCCAAATAACACTGGTCACAGGAGAGTGCCATTCAATTTCATTCCAAATGGTTGACAGTGCTTTTCCTGCCCTTTCTGAAAGTCATTGCCTGATCTCACAATAGGCCAAAAGGGGCTCTTATGAGTCACCAGAGCTACTTGGCAGGTTGTAGGCAGCTACCTTCTTTTTAAAATGAGATGAGGCACATTAGTTGTACTTTACCCTGCTTTTTAAAAAAAGATGTAGATAGAGAGAAATAGATAGATGATAGATAGATAGATAGATAGATAGATAGATAGATAGATAGATAGATAGATAATTATATGCTCTGGAGCTCAAAGAAGTAATTTAAGTGAATTTCATAACATCGTTCTTTCATTTTATTTTCTTATTTTTTAAAAAGAGTACAAAGTAGTATTAAAACAAAATTACAAGTGATACAGAATTTCACTTAACAAAGTAACATGAATTTCACAGTATTTGTTGTAATGCATAGGGTCTTCCAATCGGTTATTCATATTACCAGATAGATGCATGCAAAATTGGAAGAAGAAAGAAATGTGTAAGAAATTAACAAGAGAAAAGGTACAATTGAGAAAAGGAAGCAAAATAAATTAAGCATTACCTGACCCTTTCCGTAGACCAGCAGAGATGCAGAGTACAGTTGTCCAAACCATCCTGCTTACATACATAGATGTATCTCTGTTTCTTGTAAGAAGTTATTTTAGAACTCTACAAATAAACTCTCTGCCTTTAGTGCCAGGGTGCCCACTGTTGCCCCCAGAAAACAGCGCTTGTCTTCACAAAGAGATGGAACTGATCATTATTTCCTTGTCTTTTTACCTCTGCTCGCTTCATTCTACTCAAACGTTCCTTCACAAACATCTCTATTGAAGGACATCTTCACAAGGGCACTGCTGAGCCAGGACTAAGGCTTAGGCCTTTCTTCACCTTCACTGGCCACAAGTGAGCCACAGTTGTTTTTTTTTTTTTTCTTTCTGCTTGTCTGTTTGCTTTTGTAGTACTGGGTGTTGAGTCCAGGGTTTTTGCAGGGAGCTCTGTTACATGATTTTTCTTTCAGGCATGCACCGCCACACCTGGCAAGTAGAATATATTTCCTTAGGCTTTCCTAACCTTTCCCTGGTGAAACAGGAGTCCCTGCATAGCAGGTTGATCATTACAAGGGTCTCTATGACCTAATCATCTGGCAAGCACCACTTTTCTGTAGCTTGCATATTGTACCTCCTACACCTGTTGGTGTAGCTGTAAAAAGAAAAAAGCAAAAGCATCAAAGAAATAGGAAAACCTGTTTGTTTTTATGCTAAGATGGATGAAGACATAGATAGCTGTAGAGTAGCATGATTGGAAAAAATGGGAGCGATCTAGTGGTAATGAATGGGAAGGCTCACGGTTCTAGCTGCTCAAACTCGTCTTTATGAACCTGCGCCTTCAGAGGGTGCCTTTTTGCTGGTTACAGGGTAGATGCATACGAAGTTGCCTGACTTACACCTGAAGAGGGCCAGAAAGTCCTTGCAGAAGAAAAAGCAGGTGAAAATCAGAGGAATTTTCTGTGTCTGTTATTTTCTCAAGTGTCAAGGTACTATATGGGCTGCAGGGGTTGTCATGAGCTGAACTAATTTATTTTGCTCTGAATTAATAACTAATTTATCTTGACTTAGAGATTAGTGTGTTTAGAAGATTCTATTGGTGACCCTAACATATGCCCTATGAACCACTGGTTTTCAACTCTGGCCACAGAATAAAAGAATATATACATTTTAAAAATACATCCTGCCCAGGCCTTAGCCAACACTAAGTAAATCAGAATTTCAAATGATGGAACTCAACAGTTGTTGCTTTGAAATTTCCTAAAATGTCAGATAATTCTGATTTGCAGTATGTTGAGAAGCCCTACTCTAAAGTTATTTTAGCTGTTGCTTTCTTTCATCTCTACAAGGTGAAAAACCATAATGGTTTTTTTTATGCCAAGTGAGTAGTTCCTTTGAAACTGTTACATAAACTTACTCATAAATCTGATGAAATGTCAAAATTGTTATATACTGACCCTCAAAATACTGTGGTTCTTGTGATGTCCGACCACAGAGTTCACTGAATTGTAATTAAGTTTGTTCATTACCTGCATGAACCAGTCTTCTTTCTCTTGAAATGCAGAGTGATTCCAATTTCATATATTTCTATTTATCCATCAATGGAAGCTATCTGAGCCTGAGGGTGCTTGAAGAATCACACACCAAGAAGATTTAAGATTATACCAGGCAGGCTCCCACAGCCCCTTCTCTTCCAGCCTTTCAAAGCCCTTTCACACCAAACTGCAAAATTATCTTCCAGCACATGGGAGGCAAACCAGGCAGACTGATAAGCAAAGATCAGAGCTGGCAGGCTTAAGAGGAACACAACCAAATCTCAGGCTTGTGTTTATCCAATCGATAAATGCCACGGCTCTTGAATAACTGTTGTTTAAATTCATTTCTCTGTGGCAGAACAAAAGGAGTGTAATGAAAGCAGCGCTGTTAGAGAGCTCATTAGAGTCAGTAGGGAGAAAGCAGGCTTTAAGATAATCACTCTTAGGGAGACAGCATCCAGAGACCATCTTTTGGGTCACAATAATATCAGTAGGCAGTGCAGTGGTTAGGCAATGCCATTTGCTTTGTCTGTAGAATGATAACAGAAAGAAGAATAATCAATAGACTCATGGCAGAAAAATCTCCCTGGTTTGCACAACCCTTTTGTTGAGTCTTTTGTCACTAATTCGTTTTTGGTAATATGAATCTCCTCTGGTGCTTTTCAGCGTTAGCATTTGAGAAGCAGTTAGCCAAGTGGAAAGGCCACAGATCAAGCCTATTGTCTGCTGGTGAGGGCTCCATCAACCCTGATGGACACAGGAATCCAGGAAAACAAAGAATCCTTAGTGTCTTGCAAAAAAGAATCCTACATCAGAGAAGGCCAATGGAGTCATTTTGTTGATCTGAAAAGGTAAAGATTAAAAGGCTCACCTATTATGAACCACAAAAAAAGAAAGGAAGAAAAAAAGAAAACAACAGGAACAAGGGAAAGAAGAGAGAGAATGAAAGAATATGAGAATGAGACTGAAAAAATGAAATTTCATTTCCTGCAGTACTTTCCCAAAGATCTTGTAACAAGCATGAGAGAAAGCTTAGAATCTCTATATTTAATGTTTTGTGATGTCATTTGTCTATAATAATGCAGAAACATGCCACCCATAGTCTCTAGGAGAGAGAATGGTTGCATTTATCTTTCCACCAGGCATCTGTTAGGTAGGACATATTTTGTCAAGTGAGAAGAGAAACTGAACATTCAGTCCGCTTTGTTATGCAAGTGACTATCTTTGAAGGCATACAACTTCTGAAAATCAAGTGATCTCCTTTCAAAAACCTTTAACATTCATTTTTCAGTTTGGATTCACAATCTCTATTTTGCTCTTATTTCCTTCCCTAGTCTTAGCTGTAATCTTTAGTTGAATCTTCCTGGAATATTCATGCTTTCACTTTTAAGGCCAGAATTGAAAGATCAAGAACTGGGTGCTGTAACATTAGAAGACAAGTGAAAGACACTTAGTCAATAAAATTTTTTAAAACAAACGTAAACATAAATTTGGGGAAGAGAGTCAATCACCACAAGATGATATTGAATGAGGTGTTTGTTGAACCTAGGACAACAAAAGAACAAAAAGAGAAATCACCATCCACTAGTTACTTATGATACACAATAAAGGGGTAAGGTCTGCAACATTTGCATAAATATTTTTATGAGTAAATAAATTTACTTCTATCATTTTAAGAATAAAGCAATTAGGGGCTAATAGCCTTCTAGTGAGCTGATAAAAGGCATTTATCTGCTACGACTGGAACTCAGATTGGTGAAGTCCAAGACATTACAGAACATACCTGCCCTCCTTGCTAATTGTTCTGCAGATTTGTC
This sequence comes from Octodon degus, assembly GCF_000260255.1. Classification (NCBI taxonomy): domain Eukaryota; kingdom Metazoa; phylum Chordata; class Mammalia; order Rodentia; family Octodontidae; genus Octodon; species Octodon degus. The sequence goes on from NW_004524579.1 coordinate 2,953,167, forward strand.
TTTTCCTCTTAGCCCTCTGAAGTCATCCCATGTCACCATACATCATAGTAATATTTTAACTTTGTTATGTATTTGGTACAGGGTCTCGTTACATAGCTCAGGTCGAAGTGATCCTTCTGCTTTCAGCCTCCCCAGCACTGGGATTGCAGGCCTGTACCACTATGCCCAGATTCAGTGGCCTGTTCAGCGTAGCCGGTGGTGGGCCGATGCTAGTGTAATGCTGGGGATTGAACCCCTATGTTGTCTTTGTAATTTTATTTTGATTTCATTGTATTTTAACTGCTATTTTATCATTTCATTGTATCAGTACCAGTAGAATACTTTCTGGATGTGTATTCATTCAGTTATCCTATCCACAAATACTTCTTGACTGCTAATTATGTGGAGGGTATTTTACCTAAGCTACAAGGATTCAACAATGAATGTGAGCCCGACATTATCTTTAAGGAATCTACTTTTCTTCATGAAAAATAAGGTCAAAACCAAAAGACGACACAAGGCTGCAGTAGGAATAAAGCTGCAACAACAACAAACCCAGAAAGCTCTATTAATGTATGGACCTGACAATTCAGAGGAGGAAGACATCGCTTTTCTAAAGTTAAAGTTGGACAGAGTATCTTGAAAGAGAAAAAAAAGTTGTAATCAGATATCAGTTCATAAAATTCAGCTGTGTTAATAGTTACTCTCTTTAGCTACTTAATATTTCCAAAGAATGACAAATTGGAATATAATATTTCTAATGTAAGTATTTTTAAATCAAAGAAAGATCAATGCCCTCAGTGGCCACTTCATAGGCCCTCACCGATTAGCTTGTGTGGTTCTATTTTTAATGCCATAAGTAGTTAGCCTTGAGTGTGGATTGGTGAGTTTCATGCTTCATCATTTTTTCAGGATCAACAAATACTACTTCATATTTAGGCATCGGCTTTATCCCAATTTCTCAGTGCTGCCTTACCCAATATAATGCAAAAAAGAAAAGCAAACATCCCATTGTCTCCTATCTTCCTACCAGCTTTACCAACAACTGCAGTGCCTGGGAGCAGCCTCCATCTCCTTAGGGGCTCTGCCATCTGGGAAGCTGTCCCATGCAGCTCACAAAGTTGCACTGTTTGCACTTGAGCTGTGGGTCCTGAAGTGCTGCCTCTCAGCACTTATTGGGTTTGCACTGTGTGAACAGGAAGCAGAATGGAATTGCTGCCATGCTCATTGTCCCAGGGTGTCTGGGCTTGGGCTCCAGCTGAAGCATTTGGGTGGTTGACTTCAGCTCGGAAACTCATTTCTTCTGGCTCTCTCCAACTATTGCCACTTCCTCTTGTTTATACAGCTCCAAGGGACTCTGGGAAGGTTCCTGCGATTATTCTCTTTAACATCCTTCCCTAACAAAGCTGGTGGACCTGTGGATATCAAAAAGAACCAAGCCATACTCATCAGTCTCTATACTTGCTCTTCATTTTAGCCAATCCCATCAATTTTAATATGAAATAAATCCAAGAACACAAAGGGGAGAACTAATAGGCACACTAATTATTTATTAGTCAAAATATCATTTCCCCACCAAGGTAAATAGACATTTACCTACCAGCCTCTGGAGAAAATTTCAGTTACTCTACTTTCTTCCATGTGACATTTTTCCTTATTATCAAGGAGTGAATCATAATCACACTAGAATATGAATTCAATTTTAGAAACGTTTTTCCCCTTCACTGTTATTACAGGTTAAATTGTAAGTATTTCATGTGAAGAAATTGTCAGTATTTGCCTTCTAATTAGCTGATAAAACCCCCTGGAATTTTGTTACAACAAGTGAGAGGGCTTAGAGGGAAAACCATCTTTGTAAGTCTAGTTTAATATGATTGTTCTGTGACAGTTGGGAATACCTTATGTTCCAGTACAAATCCAGTGGAGAAATGTTTGTCACATTTAATTGACAATTTGCTGTTATAATTATGTATCAAGTATATTTACTCCACTCAAGCATTAATGTAAGGAAATATCAGCTTTTCTGCTCACAACAAGTTGAGGAAAATATTCCTGCTATTTCTTTATCTGCCCACAGCGAGGTTGTCTGCAACCACAGGATGATGACAGCCTCTGGGAAACGGCATCCTACGTTTTACATTGAGTGATCCATGTCATCCATGCGGACTACCTCTTGGGACCATCAGAGCAAGGCCAACTGCGCGGCTGTTCTCTAGAGCCAATGACCTGATCTGGACCCTAATAGCATCTGCATAGGATTACCTAATATGTTTAAAAGCTCCTCTCTTGGCTTGCAATCTTTTGCATAATCCTACACTATCCTTATCTCCGAAGAGTGCTATTCTTGCCGAGAATGAGATATAGTGTCTGTCTAGTGATTTATGCCTGAGAATTGAGAGTTCTTCCTTACAAAAGTATTAGTCCTTTTTCCTCCTCCCAGCATTTACGAGTGTTAGAGAAGAAGACAAGGGAGAAGGGAAAGGTATGACACACGGATTTTCCCCATTGTCTTTCTATAGTCTCTTCTTTCTATTTTTAATACCTTCCCTTTTCTCCAGGGAAAGGGAAAATGCCTTCTCTGCATGCCTAAATGTGGTGGTGCACAGATCAAACTACAGTAAGAAGCCAGAGTTTTCTTAGATTGGGTAAAAGTTCCAGCAGTACATCACCTTTTTTTTCTGCACCAGATAAAAATAGCCTCTTTATCTCTGTGAGTGAGTGAATGAGGTTGAACACTTAAGGATTCTCATGTCAAAAACACTTCAAAGTATCAGAAGGGGGGAGAGCCCCACATTTGGCAGCTGTTACCACTGACACAGCAAATAAAATGAGATAATGATCCACAAAAACTGTAGAGAGTTAAATATCATTGTGCAGTTATTACTATTATTATCAAAGGAAATAAAACTACTTTAAGGAAAGACTATGTGGTATTTGATGCCTCCAGAGGCCTTCCAATGATTTTGAGAGGACCCTACAATACATACTCTCTCCTCCGCTCTACTGACTCCCTTTTTCCACATAAAACTTCCAAATGCCAGCCTTTTGTGCTTGAAAAAATCCTGGGATTGGGTTTGTTGAAGCTAATTAAAATGCTAATGCTGCCTATGAAGTAGCACAGGACACAGTCTGCCATCCATCAGTGAAAATCACTTTATTCTGTCTGGTAAGAAGAACTTGGAGTAAAGGAAAAAGTACTCTAGTATTCTAAAGTGAGCTAGGTTTTCAGCAGAGAGAATTGTGGGGAATTTGTAATCTAATAAGCTGGGAATGACTCAGAAACCTCCCTCTGCGGGGGAGTCTGGAATCATGAGCAAATTCTAAGCCTAGAGAGGTCAGGAAGGGAAGTATGAACAGGATGGAACGAAAGACCCAAGGGGTAAGTGAGTTACCAGGGACACGGATCTTACTTTCTGTTCTTAGATAGCCCTAGCACCAAGAGTCCCTAAGTCTTTCTGGAAAAGAACCAACAAGCCAGTGGCGAATTATCCCGACATGTTCCCTCACACCTCACAACTGGCTCAACTGAGACTTGAATCCTTATTTATGCAAAAATGTAGTGTTAACAACATATTACTGTATATCATCTAGAGATCTGTTAGGCCAGAAAATTAATCAGCAAGAAACAATCACCTCTGCAAGTCTTTGCTACTGACTAAATAAATGTAAGACTAAATTAGTACAAATGGTAACAAGAAATGATTTCCATATTTTACTGACAAGTTATGTTAGGAATCATTATCCTAATGGTTTATGAACTTCATGTATTATGAAGTGACATTCTGGTGTAATATTATGATCAAGAGTAGAATTTTTCATCCTTGCATGACACAACCAAGGAGGTTCTGTAGAGTATCAAAGCTATGTGTGCATGCAGACACCATGCTTTACAACAGGCTCATCCCCCGAGAATCATTGTTTTCTTTGTTAAAACAGAACAAAGGAAAGAGAATTACTTATTATTGATGAAATGTGCATAGTTAGAAGCCCAGAAAGCCACAGTCATCACAATAAATTCTGCTGTATTCCCAGTTAGTTTCTCTAGGGTGAGAAAGTTGTTGACACAACTCAAGGAATTCCCTTGGAACTGGGTCTCAGAACCATGAGGAGGGAGGGGCCTGGAAAGAGCAAGAGTTGTTCTTCACCTTTGTTCTTTGTCTAGGGCCATCCTTCCTTATAACTGCACGTGAGTCCTGTATGTGATAGAAAGGTTTGGAAACTGGTCCAGTCAGTTGCTTATTGGAAAGGTGTGTCACTGAAGCAGAAAGGGGCACTGAGGAAGAGGGAGTGAAAGGCAGCCTTTTGTGCTTCCCTTCTCTTGTGAGCACCATTCACTGTTTCTGGCAGGAGACCTGGATCTTCTGAGAAGGCCCCAGGCTCTTCTGGAGTCTGGCTGGCAAGGCTGAGATGGGACATGTTCTGTCCCAGCACACAGGAAGATCAGGGATGGCTGTGGGTGCAAATGACCACGGCCCTGGGAAGGCCTTGGCCAGAGGAACCACTTAAAGGAGTCCGGGGAGCAGTCCATGATTTCCAGGGAGGAGGCATAGTTCTCTTGGCCCCAAGGAGCTGTGCAAGTGGCCCAAACTTCCAGGCACAGGAATGCTACAGCCTTGTCAGCAAAGGAGATCCTGGGACACTGAGGCTCCTGTAATGTTTGTAAAATGGTGACAATTTACAGGTGCACACTTCCCTCAGCCTCGTGTCCTGTGCCCTGGACCATATGTCCAAGTAAAAAAAAAAAAATCAGCTCAAGGAAATGCACTAAGTTACACCCTGCAGGAGCTGGGGAGATTGTCCCCAGGTCTAAGCACCTGCCTGACAAGTCAAAGACCTGGGTTCAGTCCCTGGTACAGCATGTCCTGCCTGCCACAGAACCCTGGGCACCCAGTGCTGGCCACCAAAACCAGGTATAGTGGTACATGCCTATAATCCCAGTCCTGAGGTGGCTAAGACAGGAGGATCACTGTGAGTTTGAGCAAATAAATATATAAAAGGTTTTAATAAATTAAGGAAAAAAGGTAGACCCTCCAGATAGTAAGAGAATCTAAAGTGATTCAATAAAAGCATTTAAAATGTTTCTGAATTTTATATGGTTTTAAACTTTAAAATCCTATAGAGAAATTAATAAGTAAATAACATGAAGAAATAGTGTTCGATTCAATTGAATAGTAATTCAATTCAATTTAATAATATAAACTTGCAATACTGATGAGATAGGCATGAACTTGCACAAAAATGATCAGTTACTTATAAACAAAAGAAGTACTAATCAATTTTTCATGCCCTAGTTGTAGGTTATCCCCATGGGACTTATTATTTTACTCCCCTCAAAAATATTTAGAAATCCACTGATTTAAGAACTCAAAGCATAGTAATTCCTGAAAATTAAGTCTCACAATTAACTCTTAGAATAAGTGAGGCTCTGTTAAAAGTCAAGGGCAGGCCAGGGATATAGATTAGTGCTCTAACTACCTGTCTGGCAAGCCTAGAGACCTGGGTTCAATCCCTAGCACCACATGCTGCACTGGCCCAACCCTGGGTTCACTGAGCCTGCCACTGAAACCAGGCATGATGGCACATGATTGTAATCTCAGCACTGAGGAGGCTGAGACAGGAGAATCACTATGAGTCTGAGCTGTGTAGTGAGACCCTGTATCATAAAATAACTAAGTAGTCAAGGGTATTTTCTCAGTGACTCTTCTCTCATTGCTGGGACAAAATACTAAACACCTAAAATGAAGGAAGGAAAGGTTTATTTAACTCACATTTATTTAGCTCCACAAACGCACCAAAACATGTAGCCGTTTCACAAGTTAGTCTCCCGTTGTCTCTGCTAAGTCTTCAAGGTTAGCCACCTGATTCCAATCAAAAAGTCCATAGAAATGTGTTATTCTTCTTATATGTGTCACTTGAATGGCCAAGACTGAGCTAGCAAAAGCTGGAAAAGTTAGACACCAGGAGGGGTTTTCCCAGTGAGTATGGTAACAACAATTATGGGGTAATAGGCAAAACTACCCCAAAACAAATTTTTCATTGTTTTTACAGAACTCTGCATTAACAAGTAAGATACAGCCCCTTGAGAAAGCTTGCTATTATTGTATACATAGGTCCCCAGTGGTTAGTAGAGGTTTCAATCTATGCGCAGGTGGCTTCAAGGCAGAGTGGCACATAGTAGAGAGTAACCTTTCATGAAAGCAGCAAGGAGCAGAAACAGAAGTAGCAGCTCAGGAAGCTAGGGAGCCTCTCTCTCCTGCTCACATTGTAATGTAGCGTATCTGCCCCAGGACATTCATACCCATAACCCCAGCATTGGATCATGAGTCAATCAAAACCCCAGAAGCCATGCCATTACTGCATCAGGCTTTGGGGGACAACTATACAGAAACCATTTCAGGCATTGTACAAGTATTATTAAATTGGATCTTTCTTAAATTGGATCTTTCTCTTGATCTTGCCTTGAAAATAATAGACACCCCCCCCCAAAAAAAAATGTGGAGGCCAGAAAGGCTACAAGGTGGATATTCTTATAAGGCAAACTGGAAGCCAGGTAGCCTAGGGGACAAAAAGAACAACAACATAAGTCCTTTGGGCTCATGGAACTTAGTATCTTTTATAGCATCGACATTTATATATGAGCTTTGTTTGCTTTCTGTTATGTTGTTTGTGCTCTGACGGGGACTGTATGAGAATACATTTGTGTGAAGATCTACACAAATGCACCAAAATATGTAGCCTTTTCACAAGTTCGTCTCCCATTGTCACAGCCCCACCCTGTGCACGCACAAGCACTGCCAAGCTCTGTGGTACTTGGGGAAGCCAGTATGTTTGTAGCCAGACTACAAAGCACTGAAGGAAGAGGACAGTTCTAAATATTTGAGATCCACTTTATTATGTAGATCAGAGAAACACTCTTGGTTAGAGTCCAGGAGCTCAATTCAACAGTTATATTTCCTCTTCAGAAAAATTGACTTTCTAGGTCTAAAAAAAAATCTCACATTATGTTGTGTTTGCCTTTGGGGTGGAACACAGCCAAAGCCGGGCAAGAATACCCATGGGAGGTCCTTTCGCGGCTCTGATTTTGAGCTTCTTGTTCACTTGCAGCTCTTCAGGTCGCTGCTTTCTTTTTCTGCTCTTGGCTTCATTAGCTTCAGTCATCATTTAAAGCTGCCACTGTGGCTATTTGCTGACTCCACAAAAGCACCAAAACATGTAGCCTTTTCACAAGTTAGTCTCCCATTGTCTCTGCTAAGTCTTTAACATTAGCCACCTGATGTCATTCAAACAAATTCCACAGAAATGGTGTTATCCTTCCTAGATTTGTTACTGAATAGTCAAGACTGATAGCTTGCAAAAGCCAGAAAAGTTGGACACCAGGAGGAGTTTCCCCAGTCACAATTTTTTTCATTGCTTTTACAGAATTCTGCAGTAACAAGTAAGATACAGTCGCTCAAGAAAGGCAGGGGCCTTGCTATTGTTGTGTACATAAGTCTCCAGTGGTCAGGCCACTGTAATTTAAAAAATTATGGCTAACATCATTTCCATTGCCATCCATCAGATAACAAAAAACACTCCATTGCCATGCCATCAGGGTTCTCTTTCTACTTGGTTAAATCCTTTAGCTGTGCCATCATGAAGTATCTGTGTGATGTTTTCAGCTGGCTTTGATACAAAGTCCCAGAAAAGTATGAGTGACTTTTCAAATGAAAGTTTTCAAAAGATGTTTGCATTAGGTAAGGTACTGGCTAAGGTTGAATTAATGAAGATGCTGCAACAAACTCCAAAAGGTCACCCTCAGCTGTTACCAATTTCTTGCTCATGGTAATTCTAAATGGCATTCCTAATTGTCCAGCACCTCTTTCGCAAGTGAGACTCCTCAGAAATCCAGGTACCTCCCAAACTGTGGCTCTTCCATGTTTAACAAGAAGCTTCCAAGGACGCTTGGGGAAATGATTCCTTTTCTAGTCACTCCACAAGACACAGAGCCACAGAGCATCTCTTGAAGTAGGCAGCTATTGGCTGGCATAGAAGTTAGCACAAGATAGCCATACGCCCTTTTCATTTTCTGGCAACCAGTCACCTGACTATAAAGGGAGGCCAGAAAATGCCATGCTCAGGAGGAAAAAGAGATAGGTTTGGTAAATATCCAGCAAGCTCCCCAAGATAGCCTTCCAAATTCATTTCAGTCATTTTCTTCAAAACTGGGAATATTCCTAAAAGTCAGTGCAATCTGCTATGAACATGAAATCTATTCTGTAAATAAAACCAGCATGTTAAATTACCATTAGAGTCGTACTCTATATTAAACGATTTATTCTGAAATTTTCCCCATGTTATCAGTATCCCAATTCTCATATGGTTTTATCTTTTTTTGCTTCCTGGCTAAAGATTTGATATTATTCGTTGGCTGTCACACAGCCCATCTCCAAAAGTGCACTAAATGTAGAGTTCATTCAGCTAAGCCAGCCAGGAAGGGGGATAAGCTCTCTGTAATTTCTCCCTTAGCTAAGGGTTTTATATCACCAAATGCTCCACAGCTTCCATTTGGCAAACTGAAATTGCTCCTACCCTTGCGTGAACCTGGGATGGGGTGATGGTGCAGATAGCTGCCTCTTCATCCCCACACAAGCTAGGTGCTGACACCCAAACCTTGTCTAAGCAGAAGCAGAGCCTGGGAGACTCAGGAAGTGTCAGTCTAGCTGCCAGTAGGCACTACTTGATGTTTGTAGAAACTGACGTGGAGAAAAACTCCTGAGAAATCCCCCTTTGGCTGTGTGGCAAAAATTTCACATCCACCCTCAAATCACTTGCTGAGCTATTTGCACTCTGCCATAAAAGTTTCCATCAACAAGAAGGACAGCTGAGAGCGTAGGGAGTGTAGGGCGTTTAGGCTGTGCTTGCTAGGAACTGCGGAACGGAGCCTCTCAAGTCTTCCTGGCCGTTCTTCTAAGGTTCTTCAGAAGACACCTCACTAGGAATACACAACATAACCCAGAAAGCAAGACCTTACATGCTGTGATGGCCAATGCTGATGGTCAGCTGGATTCGATAAAAGGCGACTGGGCTGTCAGGACACTAACACCTGCAAGGGATTCGCTTAGAGGCCATGCTGAGTCGGCCCCTAAGAGGCAGGGCCTGGCTGGACGACTTAGATCACAGGAGGCACGGCTTTGAAGCGTCTATCTTTTCTCTGGCTCTCATTTTTCCCGTGTTTCTTGCCTTCCCCAAGGCAAGCTTCTTTCCTCCACCGTACCCTTCCACTGTAATTTTCTACCTTTGAGCCAGCTGAACACAGTGCATGGAACAGTAAGCCGAACCTTTTCGCCTTTAAGTGCTTTTTCTCAGGTATTTTGTTACAAAGACAGAAAGCTAACTTGAAAAGGTCTCAAAATAATGAGCAAATACGAGACATATTTAAGTATCTGGGGTGCAAAAGTAGAATTTCTAACATATAGTTTGATATGTGTGCACTCCTTATGTAGGGTATTACCGTAGCACTGCGTTCCTGAGAGTGTCTCACCACTGGCTCTGGGCTGCAGCACCGTGGCCAGAGGGCTCATCTCCTAACAGCCAGGAAGCAGAGAGGACTGGGAACAGGAGAGGGAGAGAGGGAGAGAGGGAGAGAGGGAGAGAGAG
>NW_004524579.1:2963586-3038391 GCF_000260255.1 Octodon degus
TATCATCTTCTTTACACTTCAAAATCTGTCTGCTGTCCTTGCTTTTCCCAAAGAAATAGGAGACAGTTAAATAAGCTGACAAATTTTAGGAATGCATTTTCTTGTAGGTAAGTATACCCCATCCTTTAAGGAAGGAGTTTAAATAAAACAGAAGATATAATAAAGATGACTCCCTTCTGTAGGGACAATGTCAGGGGAAAGAGAAGTTTCCTTGTGTCCTTTAAATAGCATAACCAAGCTACCCTCTGCTAACATCTAAAGCCACTATTGTTTTACACTTTTTCACAAGAAAATTAAAGATATTTTGAATAGCAACTTTTTTTTTTTTTTTTTTTTTTTTTTGGTGGACCAGGGATCAAACTCAGAACCTTGTGCTTTGCAAGGTAAGCACTTATTCCACTGGGCTATCTCCCCAGCCCTGAATAGCAACTTTTTAAATCTAACTTATTTCAAGTAAAGTAGCAATGATATTTTGATTGATTGATTGATTGATTTTGTGGTATCAAGTATCGAACTCAGAAAGAACCTTGTACATGCCAGTCAGGTGCTTATGCCACTGAGCTATGTCCCCAGACCATTAGTTGTATTTCTATTCAATGAGCTAATCTAAGTTTGAAAGGCTAGAGTGATAATGTGGGTATTTCACTTGCCCTCTTTGTGAATAGTAATGATGATGTGTCCAATTATGGGATTAAGAAATGCTGAGGGCTGCTTAGTCAGGCTCAGGGACTGGTTTTGAACCCAGGCTTGCCAAGCTGGCCCCGCTGAGCTGGAGACAGAGTCCAGGCATGGTGGTGTGCACCTGTAATTCCAGTGCTTGGGAGGCTGAAAACAGGGGAGCACTATGAGTTTTATCTGTGTAATGAGACCCTGTAGACCCTGTACTAAATACACTTAAAAAGAAAAAGAAAGAAAGAAATGCCCAGAGGAGTGTGTCCTAAAGCACACGGCTGGGTGTGTCTGCGTGGGCCATGAAGGAGCAACCTTGGGGACTGCACGTGCTCTGCATCCTACTTGCTCTCTGGCACTGTCCCCCTCTTTGCTTCCAGTCTGCAGGAATTAAGCATACTTGCTCTGCCACTACTGGCTCTTCCTCTCTGCTGCAGAGCCAGCAGACTCTGGGCTGAAGCCCCTGAAACTGTGAGCCAAATTAAGCTTCGCCTTTAAATTGTTAACATCAGACATCGGCCTCCAGCCCTGGGAAGCAGCTAATACGAAGCGTTTCAAATTGCTTGTGTACTTCTGTGTCTTGTGTTCCCAATTCGCTCAGTGCCCTCTGTGGGTAATCAAGAGTAAAGTAGTGCTGATGGGCTAAGAATAGCTATGTAATGGAGAAAAAAATATGAATATAGAGATGAAATAGGGGACATGATCTCTGCATAAATACATAATTGAAGAGTAAAAGTATATGCTCTATAAGAACTGATAGATGAGTCAATCGAAGCCAATAGAAAAGCTCAAGGTAAGGACAGTAGAAAACAGTTAAGTACATAAAAATTTGATGAAATACTAGCTGACACAATAAGACTCATTTACAGCAGAAATATAGGCACATTTGCAGTAAACTCCAGTGATCACCATGCCTGCACAATGGCATACAATAAAAATTGATATACATAATAATGACTATCAGTCACTGAATGATCCTAAATGCTTCTGAATCTCTGAAAATGTGATTGTGTTCAGTATAATTTTAGGGATAAATGCACTTATTTCCAAATAAAGAAACTTTAAAACACTTTCTTTTGTAAGGAGCTACTTCACTCAAAATCATAAAATTTTGTGCTAGAAAATATCCTGTTATGGTATCAAATTTGAGTTGTTCATTCAGTAGAAAGCACAAGTCAAAGTACATAGGCAAGCCAGGCAGATTTTAAAATGAAGGGATACTTGAGGCTTAGGATGCTGTGGCAGGGTGAAATGGGGTGAGCCTGAGGGAGACCTGACTCCCATAAGCCCCAAGAATGACCAATGCTTTGCCAAATTCCAAATAGGGAAAGCTTGCGAGCTGAATCCATATGGTGTACGTGGATAAAAGCCCAAGAGCAAACCTCCCGAGTGTGGGAAACAGGAGAGTGGCCAAGTCTGACAGCCTGTCATGTGTTTCTCAGAACCTGGTGGGGGCTTTGGTGGCTTAGTCATTAAAGTTAGTAGCCCCCCTGGCCTCTGGCCTCTTCTTCACCTTATTTTTTTTCAACAAGGAAAAACAATCCTGGTATAAATCATAAATTCATCTTTAAGACTATCATTTAGTGTGGATTGTATATCCAGAAATGGGGTATGAGAAGAACAAAATCATCGTGACCTGAGGGAGTTCATGCTGTACAGATTGCTGACCATGCAAGGAATGCCGCCAGAAGGAGGCACTGATCTGGGGCTTATACTTGAATTTTATGTTTTCTGAGCAATATTCTCTATAGGCTAAAATCGTGCAGGTTCGAGGCTTCTAGGAATTTACTTAATTTTTATTTATTTATTTATTTTTACAGTACCGGGGATTGAACTTAGGACCCTGCACTCTCATTCTACTGGGTTATCTCCCCCGGCCCTTAATTCTCTCTCTCTCTCTCTTTTTTTTTCCCTGAACAATAGTCACAGAAGCAACTCAGAGTTAATCTCTGCTCTTCCCACTTTCTTTGTTTGGTTTTGGTTTTTTTCTTTCTCAATTCACCATACAAAACAAGATGGCTCAGCCAAGATAACTTAACATTACTGTGCTGAATCTTCTTTCTAAAGTGAAAGCAGACTATTAGGGTTTGTATCCTGATGTCCTCCAAAGCCTTGCATAGGGAAGGGTGGGAGTGGGGATGGCAGAGGCGACTGGATCAAGGGGGTATGACAACCATTAGTGTGTTAGTCCACTGATGAGCTTATCACTACACGTGGTATGGGGGGACATTTGAAGGAGGGGGTCACTTGAGTGTGGCCCAGAAGGGCATATCTGTCTCCACAGCTCCTTCCTTCATTCTCTCTGGCTCCTCTTTGCCATCCACTGAGTGGCTCAGCTCCACCATCCCCCTCTACCGTGCTGCCTTATTCTTTTAAAGAGAATACAAAATAATAATAAAAAAGAAAAACTTAGAAATAAGACAGAATTTCACTAAACAAAATAATGTGAATTTGACAGTATTTGTGGTAATGCAAGCTGTCAAGACTCTTGCTGGTAAGAGAGACCAGGCGCTGCTCAGCAAGGCTTCAGTGCAGGTGCTGGGCAAGCGCTGGACTCACCAAGACCCCGCAGCCGCCTGGCGTCCACCCAAGTCTCAGATGCCAGAATGATCGCAGCTCCTCTGTGCTGGTGGCGCCTGGGGTGCAGCTCACCGAAACCCTACTGCCTTAGAATCAGCACCGTGTGAGTTGGAACCTCCACAAACTGTGAGCCACAGTAAATTTTTGTTCTCCTAAATTGCAGATATCGGGTACTGGGTCTCAGCAGTGCAAAAGCAGGAAGACAAGGACAGCAGACTAGTTTCTGGGGGCCTTTAAATCACACCCCACCCCTCCCTGTAGAGCTCAGTCCACTGCCAGTTGTATAAAATGAACAGGTATCATTAACTGCTCCTTTCAAAACACCAGCAGAGGGGCCAGCAAGATAACTGAACAGACTAAAGTGCCTGCGTAGGCAAGCACAGGGATCAAGGTTTGAACCCTGGTACCATGTGTCATGCCAGCCTGGGCACCAGCATGGCCTGAGCCAGCCACAGAGTCCAGGTAAGTCTGAGCTGTATAGTGAGATCTTGTAACAACCAAATACATTAAGGAAAAAAAAATGGTAGGAATCAACAATACAATTGTCCAAACTATTCTGCATATATACTTAGATATAGCTTTTTCTCTTTCTTTATTTGTCTTTTTCCCCATCCCAGTTTTTCCTTACCATTGAACACCTTTCACAGAATTGGTTGTACCTTTTATAGTTTCAATATCCTTTCTGGTTCTGCTGGTCTTTTGGAAGGAGACTTTCCTTCTTTTGAATTCCTTATAACTTCCTTTTTTTTTTTTTTTTAATGTATTTGGTACAAGGTCTCACTACACAGCTCAGACTCATAGTGGTCCTCCTGCTTTCAGCCTCCCCAGCACTGGAATTACAGAGATGCGTCACCATGCCAAGACTCAACGGCCCGCTTGGTGCACTAGAGGGAAGGGCTGGAGCGGCATGTGGTACTGGGGATTGAACCCTGGCCCCTGTGCTTGCCTAAGCAGGTGCTGAGTCCACTGAGCTACCACATGGGCCCCCACTTTTTTTTTTCTTTAAATGAGTCTTACACGTTTATATCTGGTAATCTGAACAACCAATTTAAAGATAGCATCATGTAGTACAGGAACCATTGCTGAATTCCTCTTACTGTTTAGTGAAATCTTGTGTTGTTTCTAATTTTTTTCTATCATTATTTTGTGTTTTGTAGAAATTTTAAAAAGTGGGCTGAGGAGATGGCTCAGTGGTATAAGCACTTCCCTAGCAAGCGCAAGGGCCTAGTTCAATCCCCAGTTCCGCCAAAATAAAAAAAAGAAGAAGAAGAAGAAGAAGAAGAAGAAGAAGAAGAAGAAGAAGAAGAAGAAGAAGAAGAAGAAGAAGAAGAAGTCCTACCAACTAATAGTTACTTCACCATTCCCCTGCTTCATCAATGTCCAGCAACCACCAATCTGTTTTCTGACCCTAGAATTTGCCCACTCTGGTAACTGCTATATAAATTGAATCACATAATATGTGATTGGTTGCAACTGGCTTCTTTTGTTTCACACGCCATTGTCACCAGGCCTGGTGGCACACTCCTGTAATCCCAGCACAGGAGCCAGAGGCAGAAAGAGTTCTGTAAGGCTGAGGCTAGCCTGAGCTCAATACGGAGTTCAAGCATAGCTTCAACTACAAAGCAAGACCCTACCTCAAAAAAGAAGTATATTTTCAAGGTTTATCCTTGGTGTAGCATGTATCACTTTTTCATTTTTTGTTGCCAGCTACTACACTATTGTACAGATATTTCATTTTTATTAGAATTCTTCTGTTTTTGTTTATCCATTCATCAGCTTGTAGACTGCCCCTACTTTTTAGCTATTACATACAGTTCTAAACACACATGATACTGTAAACATATGTGTGATAGTTTTTTGGTGACATGAATTTAGTTCACTTGAATACGTATCGTTGCTGTGGCATAACTAACTTCATGTTTAGCTTTTTCACAAAGAGCCATATGGTTTTCCTAAAAGGCAGCATCCTTGTATATTCCTGAAATTGAGGTGATTTTAAGTTCTAATATCACATGTTCACTTTTCTTAAAACAAAACTGGTGATTTTTCTCTGACCTGACATTTTGCATTTATTAGAGTGACCTGCTAAGAGACAGAGGAAATGATAAGGCGCCTGACGCAAACTATTATCTCTCATTAAATCACCAAAGTACTTTACTTGCTCAGCATTTCCTGTCATTTTCTTTTCTATTGGCAACCTCGTCCTATCTGTAGTCGCATCCTCCAGTCCTAAGCCATTTTTTCCACTTTGACCCTTGTCCGTTGGCTGCTTCTGCTGTGAGAAGACAGTTCCCAGGGCTGGAGATTAGCTACCCCCATGCTAGTGACTTTAGTCTTGGTGTCAGTCAGTTTAACTGCTTTCCTGCTGCTTTTACAAATGTAACCTCTAGATTCTGCAAGAGCCTGACAAAAAAGGAATCAATGGCACAAAACACTGCAATGGAATAAAAAACTAGATTTACATGAAATCATGTTTCATGATGCTATCCATCATCTAAGAAAATAAAAAGCAAACAAAAGCAAAACCTAATCATAAGGATAGTTGCACGCAGAGTCTTTGTTTATAATTCACAAATCCATGAAATTTTATCTCTTCAAGGTTAGGAAGATATATTTTGCATTGATGTGTCAACCAAGCAAAATTACTTATTTTCAAAATGGATAACATTTTAAACATAATTGAATATCATTTCCTTCCTACAAGTGATCCATCTTGGAAAGCTATACACTTGCTCTAGTACTTCTTTTCTCTTTTCAATTTCAGAAATTTCTCCTTCGATACTCTGTTCAAAATCCATACAGTGCATACAGCAATTTCACAAATATTTATTTGGTGTCAACCACCTGCAAGGCACTGTACTAAACATTCTTTTGAAAGGAACTTTAAAAGCTATTATTCTTTTGAATGTGCCCATTTGAGGCAAAAATGCTTCCATGGATGGTGGATTTTATTTGGGGAAATGGTCAAAAGTTATTTAAAGTCAATACTGATGGATGGGGTGGGTAAGATGCGTTGAGCAAGATGACATTCT
Organism: Octodon degus; assembly: GCF_000260255.1. NCBI lineage: Eukaryota > Metazoa > Chordata > Mammalia > Rodentia > Octodontidae > Octodon > Octodon degus. The sequence continues at coordinate 2,969,868 of NW_004524579.1, forward strand.
TCACGCTCAAAATTATGTGTGACTATAAATTTATGAGGCTGGTTTTCTTGTGTGGTTCATTAACCAGATTTGAAGAAAATTCTGCAAGAGGAGTTCCGGTAACAGTTTGAGTAATGGCAGCACTGGTGAGCTGTGTGATGCCAACGTGACGATTCTGATGGATGGCACTCTTTGGGCATATTAGTCCTGGCATGTTTTAAAAACACATTCACTGCTTATGGTCACACATTACATAGAACCTAGAAAAAACTGGACGCTGTAAAAATTCAGCCACATTCCTAGCCAGGAGGCTATCATTTTCCAGTGACTGTGCATTCACCCCTGAAAAAAGATGGAAAACAACCAGTGGCACGTGTGACTTGTTCTTTTCCATAGCCAGAAAGAAGCTGGGGCTGGAGCTATCTGTCCTAGTAAAAGAATTGAAGTGGAGAAAGACATCCTGCCTGCCAGGTGACTTGTCAGAGCTTGGTTTATAGAAAGTCCTTTGTGTGACACCACTTGCAGAAATAGTCAGAGAACACAACTCCAGCTCTTATCATTTTGTTCAAAGGTTAGAGCTCCTTTAATAGACCTTTAAAGGAATAAATCATGGTTGAGTGTTACATGTTGATGACTTGCTGCATTCTAAATCTTATCCAAATTCTTTGTCCTATACTCGGTCTGAAAGCTTCTCTTTTATAACCTGAGCAAAGAATTACAAATAAGACACTTACATTCTTAGGGCTGTAGTTACAAACTGTCACAAACTAGGTGGCTTCAAATAACAGGAATTCATTGCCTCACAGCTCTGCAAGTCCAAAAATCTGAAACCTAAATGTTAGAAAGTTTGGTTCTATTCTGTGTCTGTTGCCTTTTAGTGGGTCTAGTAGTCATTTTTGTTATTGTTTTCTTGGCATTGGCTTTGGTTTTCTTTCTTCTACATGTCTATATATGTCTGTGTTCAAATTTCTGTCTTTTTATAAATACTTAAGTCATTAGATTAGGACCCACAAAACTCTGAAGTGACCTCAGATTAGCTAGGTCAGAGCTTCAAAAACCGTATTTTCAAGTAAGACTACATTGAAAGGGTGAAGGTGGCCTTGACTTTGAAAAGACACTGTTCAACTCTGTGTAGCAGGCAGGAGTAGAAAACTGCATGTATGCAGAGTGTGCAGTTCTCTTGTGTAATGTGTCTCTAAGTCCAGAACAAGAACATCGTCAGCCTGCTAGCAGCCTACTTGGTTCCCTCCCGCAATTGTGAAAAGCCTAAAGGTACCTACAGTCCTGAATACAAACAGAGCTAATTGCTGTCTCATTTTGAACTTCATATAATTGCAGGATGGTTGATTCAGTGGTAGATTTCTCCTCTGCCATATATTTCCATATATAGGATATATATATATATATATATATATATATATATATATATATATATTCTCTTCTGTGCCTATCTTTTTTAACTCAAAACATATATTCTCTTCTGTGCCTATCTTTTTTAACTCAAAACATTTTGGTGCATACAGTTCATTCATATCTCTGCATTGCTGAGCAGAGATTATTGAACACAGCTACTATAGAATATTTATTAAATTAACATACCACAATATAGTCAGCTTTTCACAACTGCAACAAAATACTTCAACTAATATCATAAAGAGCTGAGGCTTACTTTGGCCTCTGGTTTCCATCCAATAGCCATTAGCCTTGTTGGCTTGCACCTGCAGTAACACAGTCTTCCATACAGAAGCCCTGTTCACCTCATGGAGCGTGGGAGATGAAAGAGAAGGTCTGGAGTCCAGTACCCCTCTCTGGGGCACACCTGCATGATGTACTTTCCTTCCACTATACCTCACTTCCTAAAGGTCCCATCCCCTCCAAATAGCACCATGGTAGAGTGGGCAAGACTCAACACAAAGGCTTCTACAGGACCGCCAGGATTAGAACTATAGCATCCTCTCACTATGTATGAGAATGTTCTAGCTTTCAGTTTCAAGCTACAAAGGGAGTGTTGCCTGAATGCTGAACATTCTAATAATGCATGTCTTTTGGTGAGTATATATGAACCTCGGGGTAGAAGTGCTAGCCATGGAATATGCTTCTGTGCAGCCCTAGCAAACTGAGTGAAGTGGTTCCTCTAAGGGTTTGCACCAATTTGTGGTGCTGTCTTCTGCGCTTTTGTGCTTTGGTTGTTTCATAACCTTTGAAACAGCTGGTATTTCCATTGTTTCCTTGTTTATTTTTTACCATTTATCTCTACCTTCATACTAAATCAGATAGCAGGAAGTCATGTGATAGTAAAATTAAAAACATCCTGTGCATTTCTACAGTGTGCATGTGATGCCTATGTTTGCTATTTTTCATAAGACTATGTGCCTAGAACAGAAGTACATAGTGTAGACAAAATATTTTACCCAAAGTTTATTCACCAGAACCAGTGAAATAGAAAATTTGGAGTTTAGAGAAAATGAGCTCTAATAAAAATACAGGGAGAATGCCTACACTGATCTAAACAGATTACTTAGGGAGAACAAGAGTGGGGGCCAAGAGACACCCATAAACTTCAAGAAGATGATAAGATCCGAGACTCCAAATAAATGTGCAGTATCGATCATTTTTTTGGGTGGATTTGAAGAAATAGTTCTGGCATTTTTCAGAGCAGAAAGACAATGAACAAGAAGGATCAGGACAACAGACACTGCAGGACAAATGTGTACACAGATAAAGGACAAGATAGGGCCTTTCTCCTGATGCCACCATTCATCTAAAGCCTCATCCAACCTGAAGATCACCAAAGAAAGACAAAAGAACCCCAGGGACAGCTGATGTTAAGGAACCAGCCAACACTGTAGGCTTCCAGACCTGCAGTAAAAATATTAAAAGAATAACTGCTACTCCATTCTGTTTCTCTGTCTCCAATTTCGAGGAGAGGGACTTACGCACAATGGACATTTCATAATTATTCACTGATTAGTGGATGATAACGAGCAGAATGATAAAACAGGCTCTAACCTCAGTCACAGGAAAGCCTGTTACTTTGAGTTATCTTTCATCTCTGAATATTGGGGATAAAGTGATAGCGAAGGGGTCAGCATTGCTCACAGAACTGACATTAACTCAGCGGAGTGGAGAGCTCTACCTGAGATGCTTCGCTTATTTCCCTGACTCTGATGCTATTAAAGGTCTTTAGATGCTTTGTTTCATCTTCTGTGATAGCTGCACCAGGGTGATGACATTTCATCTTGTATGTCTAGAGGCTTGTTAGCAGAGACCCTGTCACCGCCAGGGATCACAGCATTCTTGTGCTCAGTCCTTAGGGCACTGATCTCAGCTGTACAGCTGGACTCAGCAGCAGACACAGCACGGTCTAACACGACAAGCAGCTGGATCTCCTGCCAACAGGCAGTTATTGTCCTGAAATGAATGCCAGTTTGCAGAGTGCAGAGTGTTGGCTTTCTCTTCCCTGTGTTACTGAGAGCAGCTGAACTTCAGCAATCGCTGAGATCTGAAGCGATCAGGAGAGGAAAAGGGGAGCTCATCGTCACAGCATATCGCCAGTGTACCTGTTTAGACCTGCTAGAAATGGGCATCCCAAGTAGGCAATGCATTGCTCCCAAGGTGGCCAACACTGGTAAGAATGAGTACAACACAAAAATAGAGAACAAAGAAAAGGCTAAGCCTGCCAATGCACAAGCAAATTTCCACTCAGAGTATTTTCCTCCTTGCTATCTATAAGCATAATTACCGCTGTATGATGGCTCTTGCTCTCTTAACAATCTCTTTATTGCATGACAACCCTCTACCCTTGAAAGCTGTAGCCAGGAAGCGAGCACTTGAATAGCTGCAAGCTTTAGAACAGTGTTTGTTCTGAGACTGGAAGCTATCAATGAAATAATGATTTTATTTCATACAGAGGTAGATGCCCATCTTCCTCTCAATTTGGGCAGCGCTATTGGCAGCTTTAGAAATCTATTTTCCTTTGTTTCTTAAAGAAAGTAAAACATCAGCCAGTCAAGAAAGATTTTTTTTAATTGCTATTTTGTGTTAGTAACTTGTGGAATTTTAAGCCACCAGGGGGAGAAATGTGTAGTATGTTTTATGTCTAGGAGAATCTTTCAAAGTATCGTTTTTCAAAAAGTATTTCAATCCTCATATTCTCTACTTTCAGTGACAGCTGAATGAGCAAATATGTTGAAAGAATTGTTTTTTAACTAAAGTATTCCACATTTTAGATTTCATCTATGCCAGGCCATGCAAATTTGATGAGAAGGTCAAAGACATTTCAATAGCACATGAAGTACTTAATTCATAGTTATAGACATAGCAAAATTACTTGTTGCCCTGTGTCCACGGGGTATATATCAATATCTTCAAATATCAGGGTATATTTGGATTGTCAAACAGACCATAGGAGCAAAACAATTGTAATTCTAACCAAAACTGGACACCTTAGTGTACAATAGAATATTGGATTTGAGAAGGTTGCCCTTTTGTTTAATTATGGAAGGGGAAGGAAGTAAGAGCAAACAACAAAGACCTCCCATTAGCGAAAGTTCTGACCTCGTATGGTGGTGCTGGGTCTAGCTAGAGATATAATGTTTTGGACGATTAAATAAAAGATCTCGAGTGATTGTTTAATTTTGGCTTTCATGTCCTTTTAAAACAAAGTGTATCTTAAAGTACACTTAGCAAAATAGGAGATTCATACTGGTAGTCAGTTCATGAAAATTGTTCCAGGGAGAACTATATAGACCAGGGTTACATACTGGGAGTCCATCAAAATCAACAGAACTAAATATAATTGTGTTTGAGTATGTGAGTATGTTGTATAATAGAAAAACAAAACAAAGTAGTAAATTCTATAATTGAAACCAACCCTGGCTCTTTGAAAAGACAACAGAATTATTTAAAAGAAGATATACTTTGATAAATGTGATGAATAAGGGAAAAAATATACCACTCATGACACCATTAGCAGCCTTTATATAAAAGGATATTTAAAATTAAACATACATAAAACATGAATATATCCACATTTAGAAACCTATGAAAAGTGTTCCTATTTCCCCTAGAAAAGTGTACATTATCAAAACTGACTCAAGAAAATTTTGTAAATCTAGAAAAGGTACCTTTTAAAATGATAGTCAAAGACTGAAAAGACGTAATTCTAAGAATGGGAACCAAGTCTTTGTAGGCAAGTTCTTTGAAACCAGTCAAACATTTTCTGATATAAATTAGTTTCTCAACTGATTTAAAAACCTATTATCCTGATCTTAAAACAACAACAAAATTGAAAACAAAATGTCCATGAAAGCAGATGAAAAACCCACACAAATATTGTCAAATATACTTGCAAGATGTATTTAAGGAAGTGTATAAGACTGGGAAATCTTTAATATTAAAATCAATATTATCTGTAACAATTTAAATGCAATATGTAGAGCATAAAATTACATAAAGACAAAAAGATCAAATTCATCATCTATTCTTAATACACATCCTAAATTTAAAGAAGAAAATATCTTTAACCTAATAAAAAACTAACCACGAGACACTGTAATGGCATCATTTTCAATAACAAACTCTTAGAAGTAGTCCCATTAAATTTTCAAGTATAACATTTTAATAAATCATTACTAGTCTTCTGCAATGTTGAGATCCTTGAATATATGCATTCATATAGTATATACTCATACATATATATTCATATTATATATATATAGATATATATAAACTTCTATGAGAAGAAGAGGTAAGACTGACACTAATTTAAATCCTAAGAGTTGCTACTTAAAAATCACAATGGCAAGTACACAGCAAGAGGCAGTGACAACATGGCAGCTCAAGCTTCCCTATAGCAGAATGATCACTAGTTAGGAAGTGTTATTCAGGAGGCAAAATGGAGCTCATTCAATAAACAACAAAGCCACAATCCTTTAGGAAAAAGCTTACTAAACATAGCCTCGTTGCTTACTGTTAAAACTTACTATGCAAAAGGAATAGTTATAATAAGGGTACGCATCGCCCACAGGACCACAGTGCTCCCAAAGGAGAGATGCATACTTTTAATCCCTGCAGTAACATATGAGAGGCCCAGCTTCTCCCCTACTGCTTGATAATGTCTTAATCATTTCCATTTTGCTTTATTGGATTATTTAAAAAGTGAAGACTTGTTTTTTCACTTCTATGTTTGGGTTTATGGTTGACATGGAGTAGACTTTTCTGCACACAATGCAGCATTTTCTGGCAAACACTGTATATAATGATTCAGAATCATTTATTTACAAGATCATCTTCCACACTACATCAGTGTCACCTTTCCCCTAAATCAACAGATCGTATACAAGGTATAAGCAAAAATGTGATGTGTGTTTAAATATTTTAAGTTGCCTATTGCCATTAATCTCCATTGCATACTCCCTCTCACCACAAATACACTTGCCTCTCATTCTTGCCACTTTCTGAAGCAATTGTGGAATTTCTTTTTCATGAGGTTCTTAAATGGTGCTATGGTGGCTGCCTTAGTGTCCTGACTGCATTAAAAAGGTCTACGTTTAAGTATCACTTCTGACAGAAGGAAGAGCTGGTGAACAGGGTACAGTGCTTGAGGTGTGGTAATGTTTCTATGAGGCTGCCTTTCTATGGGATAGCACTTGGTGGCTGAATTCACCAGACTAAATCTCTTTTATCGCACACATAAAGACATTCACAAAACATGTCTTCTAGAATTGCTTCAGAAAAAGGCAAGAATCATGGGCTAAGTATGTATGAAGCAACAAGGACTATGCTGAGGGGACTCAATAACAATGTGTCTTTTGTTGGAGTTGATTTTAAACATTCACTATGTTCTTTGATCACTCCTTCCATGTGTTGGTGTGCTTATAAATGTTATTTTATCCTGCTGGCTGTCTACTTTATCCTTGAACCAATTTTATGTTGTTTTAATTACGAGAAAGTTTGTGGTAGATTTTGGGATTTAATAATGTAGTTCTTCTGATTTAACTCCACTTCAAGATAATATTTACTATCTGAGACCCTTTGAAATAAATTGTCTGTCTCCCAAAAAAGTACTTTCCAAGGGGCCGGGGAGATGGCTCAGTAGAATAAGCACTTGCCTGTCAAGCGCAAGGGTCTGAGTTCAATCGCCGGTTCTTCCAAAAAAAAAAAAAAGTACTTTCCAAAAACTCAGCTGAAATTTTATTTAATCATAAAGCAGGAAAAACTTTAACATATTTATGACTGAAAATATTTACTAAGATTGTCCTTAACTTCTCTAGGTAATGTTTCATAGATTTAGATCTGCAAAAATTTATGAAAACATAGTTGATTTATGCCCGTATATTTAAATTTTTTGATGCTATTATAAGCCGTATAATTTTCTTTTCATTTTTCTCTTTTTTGGATGGAAATAAAATTGACTTTGTATTAAATTATCTTGCTAAATTCACTTATTAATTCTAATAGTTTATGGACTACACTATTTTAGATTTTTACATAATTATAGGTTATAACTCATTTCCATTTCACATACAGTTTAATTGTGCCTTATTTTTTCTTTATTGCACTGTTAGAGCTCCCATTCAATATTAAATTGAAGTGATTTTAGTGGCAATTTTGTTTTACTTGTGAATTCAGGAGGAGAACTTCCAATATGACATTATTGTTTTGCGATGGATACGACTTTTTTGGGTATTTATCAGATTAGCAATGTTCTCTTCTACTCCTTTATTGCCGATTTTCTAAGAGATTTGATCCCCAAAATGAGATTTAATTAAATGTCTCTTCTGCATCTAATTAATCAATGATTTTTTTATTCATTCCATGATAAATTATAGTAGTTTTCAAATATTAATCCAAACTTGTGTTCCTAGAATTAACTTAATTTGACTGTGTTTATTATTTTTATGTATGCCAAATGCAAATAACTTCCTGATGCTTTGTGACTATGTTTGTAAGGACACTGGGCATGTGATTGTTGCTAAAAATTCATGCTAATATAACGAAATGAGAAGTGTGTCCATTTCATTTACTCCCGGATGATGTATTTCTCATTGTTTTTATTTCTTAAGTATTTGGAAAGGTCAAATGCGTGTTGTGGACCCGGAAGCTTCTATTATAGGACTTTTTTAAATAATGAATTTAATTTCTGTAATAGTTATGAGTATGCAGATTCTAAGTTCATTTGTAGTTTGTTGAATTGTTATTTTCAATAAATTTCCAAATTCATCTACATTTTTAAATGTATGGGTTAAATGTTCATGTTTATCACAGTATTCTAGTCCAACTTGAGTATTTTTTGCATGACAGGAATACAACAACCATATCTAAAGTTTTAAATCGATTCAGGAACCTAGTACAATATGGATTAATAACAGAAGTCTGAGTCACTTCCCTGCCTTACTTAAATATGTGAGCTTGTTGGCTTCCACTGTCACTGGCATGATAATTCAGAATCATCAGGGTGCCACTGTCAAAACAAACAAGAAACAGAAGTCAAGATTATATACCCAGATGTATAGATGTACATAGACACAGCTCATTCACCAAATACTCTTATTTATCCTGCTTTTAGACATATTGGTGTGATAGGATTTTACTCTTTGATTCAGCACCACTTCCAGCATGAAAAAAATGAGGTTTTTCAGTGTCAGTGCTGTATTGTCTTTATGGCTTGTATCTAGATGTCCCCCCGAAGCCTCATGCCAAAGGTGTGGCTTTTGGGAGGTGGCTGGACCTACGGGGTGTGGAGCTGGAATCAGAGATGTGATGCTGGGATTGACTGATGATGCCATGCTGGGATGAAGGGTGCCCCACCCTGGTGAGAGTGCTGTGTGCCCTACAGGTGGATGGCCTGTGTAAAGAATTAGGGATGGAAGGTGGACTGGTTGTTGCTTGTCATTCATTGCCTGCTGCTTTCCTGTCTTCTACCTTTTGTTGTGAACTTTCTCCTCTGCAGTGTCACCGTGCCACACCAGCCTGCCTTGGAGCCTGTCCACTATGAACTGCAGCTTCTACAAGCTGTGAGCTACTATACATCTTTCTCCTTTAACTTTGGGTGTTGAATATTTTGTCTCAGCATTGAGAAAACTAATCAAGACAATCATTAATTCCAACTATTCTGGCTACAGAGGAATATGTTGAATTACTGAAAGATTTTCATTGAATATCAATAATCTGAACTTCAAGTGATACAATCTACTTGCAACTCTGAGTTTGAATAACTTCCTGAAGTTTCAGCTTTTGGTTATGGATGATTATAATCATGATCATCATGTGTCCCAGAAGTCCTCAGCCAACACAGAAATCATATTCAGTAACTCATCTTTCTACAATAACTTTAAAAATAATAGATGATCTAGATCATTTTGCATATATTTAAAATTGGTATTAAATTATTTCTCCTCACTTTAGTAATATATCCATACCACAGTCTTAAATTGATTGCAATAAAAATTAGGTCAAGTGAATTACTTTCATTGAAAATGAAAGAATAACATTATAACCAAAAACTGTTTCTAAAATACCTTTTCTATAGGGATCTGTGGAAGAGTTTTGGTTGTGTGGGTTTTTTTTTTTTAATTTTTGTTCAGTTTTGTTCAGTTGTTTGTGATTTTGTTTTATTTCTTAAAGCTGTGATGGAGCCTACAGTTTCACATGGGTTATGCAAGTGCTTTTCACTGGGGTTTCTCTTGTGGCTTTTTACAAAATTGAAGCCATGAAACTAAATGTAATAACGCCATTATTATTCTCTTGGCCATTCAATTAATATCTTGATAAAGTACACTGTATTAAAGCTATTTCTATATCTATTTGCTTTAGATAAATGATTATGTGATTTGCCCTAGAAGGAAAAAAATAGTTTCATAATAAAGATAAAAATATATTGTCAGCATATTTCTAATGAAGATATGTTTTTTTCTTTTGAATATAGTTATGCTTCCTTCCCCTATTTTTTCAAGTTTCAAGAATGTGTGTGTGTGTGTGTGTGTGTGTGTGTGTGTGTAGTTCCTAGATTTCCAGAATACTTATCTGTGAAAATACCAAGGAACCATGAAACTTCAAGGAAGTCTTCTCATTCTATTATAGACCATGAATCACTCTGCAGAAATGGCCTGGAATCTCTCAGGTCTGTAAGTCAGCTTTTAAGATCACTCCACCTCTGCCCTCTTGCAAAAGCCTCCCTCTCTAAGGCACGCATTTCTTGCTTATAGCACCTCAGCCTCTCATCACTGTCCCCAAAGGCTGTCCACTTATACTTCTCCAGGCTCATGGCTGTTTCTTAACTTCATCAAGGAACTGGGGCTGGAGTCTTACATCTTCGTTTATTCTCATTATCCTTGGAGTTATTTTTTCTTTGTATATGCAAATAACAATTTCTTATATCAATTGGTACAATCTTAATATTTATATCATCTTTTAAAAGCTCTAAACTTTACTCGTATCCATTATCTAACTTGGCTTTCATAAGAGCATCATTTTTTCTTGCCTTTTTTTTTTTTAATAGGACACAATTTTCAAGTGCAAGACTTTTACCCAAGACTGCTTAACCTGGATTCATTCCTATGTACTTTTGAAATTAAGACTAGCTTACAGGAGTCTGGCAGTACACCTATTCCATTGTAACATGAATATTTAGCACCCAAAATTACTTAGAGAATGATGCTATGCAGTTGTATAACATTTTTTGTTAGATTGTTGGTACTATGACAAAATACCTAAGAATAACAACTAAATGCAGAAAAGGCTTACTGTTTTTTTTTCGGGGGGGTGCGAAGGATCTACGGGATGTTCAGGGTCTCACTACTAGATTGGACTCGTAGCGATCCACCTGTTTACAGCCTCCCAAGAGCTGGGATTACAGGCAAGCTACCACAGCCAGTCTCAATTGCCATCTCAGTGCGCCCCGGGGGCAAAGCTGGCATGGAAGGCCCGAAGAGTGAACCCCAGGCCCCTCCCTGCTTGCAGGTGCTTTAATCCTCTGAGCTATTTGGCAGGCCCAAAAAGGCTTACTTTGGCACATAATTTCAGAGGTTTCCATCCCAGGCAGCTGAATCCTTTGCTTTTAGTGCTGCGTAAAAGCAGAGGCATCGTGGCAGCAGGTCAGGGTGAAGGAAGTTGAGAGGCAAGGGAGTGTGAGCTTCCTGTTGGCTTCCTCCTGTTTCCTTTTTTATTCTACCTAAGTTCCCAGCCTCTTGGATAATGCATCTTACTTTTTTTTTGTTTTTAATCTTACCTTCAAGGAGGGTTTCTCCCTCTTGATTTGCTGGCCTATGTGTCAGTCTACTGTAGAAACAGACACACCTCAAAGACATAGCAAGAATTAGTGTTCTTTACTAATTTCCAAGGCATTTCTCAATTCAATCAAGTTGATCATCAGTACTACCTATAAAACAATTGGTTGTCCTTTCTGTCTCTTTGATTATGCCATTTATTTCAAGTTTTCCTAGTTTGGCAGTCTTCTCCCTCTACTACTTTGAGACTAAAAACTAAGTCACTTAGGATATTATGTTTTACCCATGATTGAGATGGCACAACTTTGCATTTTTTTTTCAGCTAAACACTATAATCACAGATTCAATGAAAAAAAAATCAGGAATTTTAGTGTTGCAAGATTTTGCAACTGTCTGTTTACTTTGTATCTACTCTTTGAGAATTTACTACATATGATCACAGAACTGGAGGCCCTCCTGTGTCTAGAACTGATTTCATGAAACATATTTTGAAGCTCATTGATTGTATTGAGTAATGAAAGCATCTAGAGTTTAAAACATTTGTCTTTTTAATGACACATTGATAGTGTTCATTTTACTGTGGTAACTTGTACAGAGGAGGAGTACATTTATGTTCATTAAGTTAGTGAACGCTATACTTTGAAAGTGTGATTCAGAGTACGTTAAGTAAAACTTAAAGTTATATTAACAAACTAGAGTTTTTCTTTTCTCTTTCTAATTTCTATTCTCTTACAGGTGTAGAGTGAGTTTTCCAGCATTTACATGTTGTGTGGCGTGAGAATTCTGACCACTCATGAAATATGGAGACATCCTTTTGCTTTAAAAATGGCTGTTTCTATTTTTAAGGCTGTGCTAATAAATATAAACCAAATTATACAAAAGTTCTTTATGTTCCAGAACATTTCTGAGAATGAAAGTGATCGTGAGACTAAAACTTCTAAAGATTCCTGAATTAATAATTTATATGTATTTCAAAGAAGATGCATCTGGGCGTGGTGGTGAGTGCCTGTGATCCCAGCACTGCAGAGGCTGCTGTAGGAGGACAACTACGAGTCTGAGGCCAGCCTGGACTACAAAGCTAGTTGATCGCTAACCTCAACTGTGCAGCAAAATGCTGTCTCAAAACCCAATAAATGAGATGCAAGAAATCGAATATTCATTTTCTAGTTTTAATTCAAAAAAACTTTTTATCTCCTGGTCTCAAATGTTAAGGCCTCATACCTTTCTCCCAGCCACTCTTTCATTATGTGAAACCCTTTATGTGCATGGTTCTGCAAATGATAGGCTCAAAAACTGTGTGATAAGCAAAAATATCAAAAAAACTTTACAAGTCCTTACGTCCTCTAGTCCAGTGGGAATTTTTTGGGTTATTTTTATTTTTATTTGACCTTAGATTAAGAAAGGTATGTCCGGGGCTGGAGAGATGGCTCAGTGGTCTAAAGCACCTACTTAGAACAAGCTTGGCAAGGCATCAGGGACCGCGGTTCAATCCCCCAGCACCACATGCCAGCCAGCCCCGCCCCCTGGTGGGCTGAGCTGGCCACACACACACACACACACACACACACACAACACTCTCTCTCTCTCTCTCTCTCTCTCTCTCTCTCTCTCTCTCAAATAAATAAAAATAAAAAAAATTAAAAAAAAAAAAGAAAGGTATGTCTAAGCAGGGTACACAAATACTGGGGTGCCACATTGTTAGGTGCCGTACTTGTCAACTAATAGTATTCTAATAAGATAAAGGTAATTTTTTGAGTCAATCAAATTTTCAAAGGGTCTATATGAGGTTTTCAACATGATCGAAAACACAGCAAACGAAACCTTGCTAAGGGACCCATGAAGAAGAATGCATCTGAAGAATAACGGGGAAGCTATTTGTCAAATATGTAATTCATACAGTATGTTGATAAAATCACTTCATTGTTTTCCTATCTGCAGATTTTTTGGTTGATGGGTTATTTGCTGATGGAACAAATCCAAAATTCCTCTTGGACCTAGTGTAAGGGACTTCTTTGCTGAATGAGTAATGACACTGTGTATACTAATATGTTAATCTTCTACTTTCTTTTACTTGAACTTATTTTTCACAAATATGTATCACCATAAAATCTTTTTAAGTTCAGTCTGCTAACAAAGAAACACCTAAAGATCTAGAGATTTTCATTTGAATTGTCTTTCATGGAACTGCATTTTGTCTCATTCAAAAATATCTTAATTATAAAGAAGCATTATGGGAGTGAACAGTGTAGCTGTGGAGGCAGGATGTGGTCCACGGTGCATTCATGTGCTGAAACATCACATTGAACCTGTTAGTGTGTAGAACTGATACATGGTCATTTAGCAAAAGGAAGAAAAAAATTAGAAGAGTAATATAAGTCAAGCCTGTAATTTCAACAGTCTCAGAGACTGTGGCAGGAGGATTTCAAGTTTAGGCCTAGGCTGGGCAGTTTAGTGGCTTAGCAAGACCCTATCTCAGAAAAGTAAAAGATCCTGCTCTATAGTTCTATTTGAAGATCAAGGGAATTGCCTTCTAATAACGTGCACACACACACACACACACACACACATACAGAAAAAGAGAGAAAAATTTACTATCTTTATCCTATTTTGAAATGATTAGAGGGGCTGGGTCAATAGCTTAGTGTAATAAGTGCTTGCCTGGCAAGTGCAAGGACCTGAGTTTGATCCCTGGTACCAGAAAAAAAAATTAGAAATATTTAATTTTTTTTCAGGTACTGAAATTTGCACCTAGGCTCTTCCCCTAGCCTACATGCTCAGCTTTTTCCTTTCATCTCTCCCTTCCTCCCCTCCCCTTCCATCCCCTCCCCCCCTTCCTCCTTCCTTCCCCTCCTTTCCCTCTACCCTTCCCTTCTCTTTCCTTTCCTTTTCCCTTCTCTTCCCTTCCCTTTGCTTCCCTTCTCTTTTTTCTTTTGAGACACCGTCTTGTAGGTTGCCCAGACTAGATATGAATTTACCATCCTTCTGTTTTAGCCTCCAGACTGCTGGGATTATAGGCATGTACTATCACACTCTGTACATTATTCTTTGTTTTTAATTAATATATATTAACTGTATATCCTAGTGGGGCTCACGTGAGATTTCACATGAACAGAAATGCATTATGCAATGATCAAATCCAGCTGTCTCTTTACACCTTCCACTCCCATAATGCTTCATGACTTTTAGTTGGATCAAATATACCATATAAATCCTGGAAATTTTTGCTTCCATTCCACAAATTTAAGTTTAAAGCTCAGTGTGCTGCAAAGATAGCTCAGCAGACTAAAGCACCTGCTTGAGCAAGCTTAGGTAAACACAGGGACCGGTGTTCGATCCTGGAACTACATGCCACACCAGCCCCACCCCCAGAGCTTGCAGAGACAGCCACCGAGACCAGGCATGGTGCCACATGTCTGTAATCCCAGCACTGGGGAAGCTGAAAAAAGGAGAATCACCACAAGTCCTACCTGTGTCATGAGATCCTGCAACAACCAAATATATAAAATAATTAAAATTAAAATTAAAAAAATAAAGTTCATCAATTTCATGATTGGCAACTTGATGATTAAAACTCTTTTGAAATCCTATGCCAATAAAAAGGAAAGGGGTTGGGAAGATAGCTTAGCAGTCTAAGTGCCTATCTGGCAAGAGCAAGGACCCAAGTTTGATCCTTGGTACCATGCCTATAATCTCAGCTCTGGGGAGGCTGAGACAGGAGGATCACCACAAGTCTGAACTGCATAGAAAGACCCTGTATCAAATAAATAAATAAGTAAATAAATATTTTTAAAGGAATAAATATCAGAAACACCAGAAATGAAAATGAATGAAGAGATGGCATGCTTAAAATCATATTCATCCAGGCAAAATTGAACTAACTTTTGATCAGTTGGTAAGATCAGGCAAATAAAAAACAAAGCAAAAATCAAACACAGGTTGAAGTCCACCTTATGAATTCTGGAAGCTAATTGTGCCCTGAGTGTTACCTACAAATTCAGGGTGTGTTAAAGACAAGCGTAATCAACTTAAGTGCCAAGAGTTTACGATAATGGCATTCCTTGGACATTACTTCCCTGAAGTGCACTTGAACTTGCCATGGATTTTACCAAAAGCTTCTGTCAAAAGAATATTCCTCAGAAAACTGAACCTTTGAGAATCTCTTTGGGGGCGGGAGGGACATAAAACAAACCCATCGTGTTTTCTGTTCGTCTGAGTCTGAGACTTGCTGAGGACCACGGGTTCACCTTCACGGAGTTTCACGACACAGATTAGTCCATCCAGGATGCTGGAAGCCCCTCCTGGGAAGAATGCGCTTTGATTTTATGCAGCCCAGCATGTTCCCAATTTTATATTACTATGGAGTCCTCTATTAGCGTAATTTCTATTAGAAAAACTCTGCAACTCTTGTTCTGCAGAATATGCTTTTTAGAATATTGACCCAGGCCAAGAGTCTGCCCTTGGGCCCTCTCCAAACTGGCAAAGATACAAACGGCTTCACTCCAGACAGGGCTCCCAGGTAAGCAATTCTGGAATTGTCATCCTTCTCTCCTCATTTGCTTGCTCTGCTTGCTTTTCTGAAGCCCCGCGAGTGTCTACAGAGATTCCCTGATCTCCAGAATGTCCCTATGGTAATGTCAGCCTTGATTTTTTTTGAGGGGGCAGAGTTCGTAACGTTTCATTGATAAGTATTCTGTGTAGATATTCATTGCCCAGAAAAAACAGGGAGGAAATCATATTATTTTAAGCCTGGAATGAACATAACGTCTAAATTAGGAAATTTAGACCTTAGTACCTTTGTCTCTTGCCCAAAGTTATACAACCAATTAAACATTTTATGGGGCAGTAGAATTTACTAGAAAGGTCTGGCTGGGAATGTGCTATGTTTAGATCATATTATGCTACCCTTAAAGTAGAAAGTCATTCCCATTTCCAAGTGGTTTTAGTCCTGCCATGGAGTAGGGAGAAAAAAGAATCAACTGTGATGGAAAACGAGGAGCTGCGTCACAGGCCGGAAGTGCGTCATCAGAGCTCCCTGCGGTGCTGCGTCATTCCCAGCTGGGTCCTGGAGCGCAGGGCTGAAGTCGTCGGCCGACTTGGAACTGCGAGGCGTATGCTGCCACCAGTCAGATCCCAAGTGAGTCACGCACCGCGGGCCCTTGATTCCTGGGGCACTGCCCGGGTTGTCTTCCCGGCTGCTAGAGGCAGGACTGCTGGCACACCCATTACTTCATCTCCCCACGAGCTCAGGGTGCGCGGCGTGCGCACCCGCCAGTTGTTCTAAGAGATGCTGTTTTAATGTGCATTCCCCACTTGGAGTTTCATCAGGTACTTTACGCCAAACTCTCCATCCTTCCCTTGTTTTTTGTGTCTTTTTTTCTTTTTCTTTTTTTTTTTTTTTTTTTTTTGGCGGAACTGGGGATTGAACTCAGGCCCTTGCGCTTGCCAGGGAAGTGCTTATTCTACTGAGCCATCTCCCCAGCCCCTTTATGTCGCTTTTGTGTTAAGAACTAATTTTAAAGCCCTCCCACTTATTTCCCTGTGGTGAAAACTTAAAGTAAAGGGACCCACAGCCCTGGCTCTGCAGTGTTTCCTTCCTTCCGGGGTCCCAGCAATTTGCCTTTCCCGCACCGCACGGGGGGTAAACAATGCAGGCCCCCAGCGCCCATCTCACCAGGGGCTCCTGCCGGCCCTCCATAGGCTCATTCCAGATGCTGACCATTGATGCATCATTATTTCCATCTTCAACAACTAAACGCTAATCCCCCACAGGGTGCCTGCCTCTCGGGATGTGTGGCTGCCTCCAACGTGGAGAGGTAATGCAGGAACCCCAAGGTCAGATGCTGAAAAATGCAAGTCTGCTGAATGACTCTGCCCATGATACACTGCCCGAGATGCTCCACTCATGGCCCTTCTTGAAATGCTACTTTCTACTTTCCTAAAATGTAAATAATGACCATCCTTGCATCTGGTCCTTCGCTATGATTTCACGGAAAATCATAAAACGAAGTATAAGCTCCTCAGAAATAGCCACTGTACCCGCAGAAGATTATCTTTTTTTGCTATAATCCTCAACCACTGTTCACAGTTTAGCAGCCTTTTCTTTCCATTTTCATTCTAGGCCTGAAGAGCTAGGTCTGTTCCTGCCAATATCACAAATAAAAAGTGAAAGTCCAGCCAAACAGCTGGGGCTTGGGGCCTGAATTCTGAAACATTAACTCCTCTGAAATCCCTGCTTTCCTCCTGAAAGGACTGGCTGCTTGGCGAAATTAAATGCTTGTTTTGGGCAGAGAAATAGAAACCCTTAAGTAATTGAAAATAAAAAAAAAAAAAAAAAAATCATACAGGGGGCCCATTTCTCTTTGCCTAGAATAATAATGGTTGGTTAGGTGTGTGTCTTAATGATTCAGTGTAGTCAAATTTATTTTTGTTTCAAACCAGTTAAGGTGTTGAGGTACTGATTGAATTATTTATGTCTCTGTTGGGTTCTAGTTCTTCTGGCCCTTCCCTGTTCACTTGTGCCTGCACATCATTTAGAATCAGCCCTTCCTTTCACTCCTTCCTCTCCAGTCAGCTTTCTTTTTCTTTTTCTTTTTTTCATGGTAATGTTTTATTTTATTTATTGAGAAACAAATAGCAATGAGACAGTTTCAAAGCCAATTAACAGGACAGTTTCAATAATTAATACATTGCACATTGTTTTCTTTGTATTGGTTTATCATAGTAAAGGTGCAGACATGATATCCTGTCCAAACACTATTAGTGCAAGTCTTTTTTCTCATTGAATTAAGAGAAAGGAGCTATATATCTATCCTACCTATTTTGTATATACAGATACAAAATGGTCCTTCCTTTGTATCCTCTTTTTTGTTTAGTTTTGTCAGAGATGGGTTTTCTATTGCCATTTACATATTGTAGGTGCATGAATTCAGCAAAATAATCCAATATACTCCAGGCCAGGGAGATGACTCAGTAGAATAGGCACTTGTCTGGCAAGCGCAGAGTCCTGAGTTCAATCCCTAGTACTGAAAAAATAATTTGTCCGTCAGCTTTCTGACAGGGCCTTACTATGCCTGTACCTTTTTGGAGGTCTTCCCTCCTCAGGACGAGCACAGGCCAGGCCAATACTAACTGTGGCAGGGGCAGCCTAAAAGTAAGAAAGCACACTTATGCCTCCTTGTCCCTGGCTCAGCATGCTTCTCAATTCCTGGCTCCATGACACTCTCTCCCCAAGGTAGGCTATAGAAGCAAGCATTTCCCTTCTCCTGAGGGGGTTATAGAAACTCTAATCCTCCCCCACTTTTGCATCTTGGAGCTGGCCATATGAGGTCAGCAATCATAATCTTCAGGTCTGATGGTAAGTCACAGACCCTCCTTGGTCCAGAGGAACCCGAGCCCTATCTAGGGAAAGGAGCTGGATGGAGACAAAAGCTGAAGTAGACACACCTTACTGGGTTTCCTGATCCATCCATTGACATTAGGTCATACCATGTTGGTCCAATTATGTTTTATTGTGGTTGCCGTGCTTCTGAGAAAGGATTTGAAATGTCACAAACTGAAATCACAAGATTCTTTAGCCTCTAGGAATATGAAGCATGAGACTGCAGTCACTTGGGTTATTCAGACCTCACAAGGCAGTCTATAGAGTCTATGATGCTACAAAGAAAATAAATGCTGCCTCATAACATCTCCAGTTTGCTAAATCTTTCTTCTTCCTGTTTTTTTTTTTTTCAATCTCTAAAATCCCAATCCCTTCTGATTATACTTTCCTAATGTTTATTCAGGGCAACTAGAATTTGTGTGTTCTCTCATGATGACCATGTTCCCCACTGACTCCCCCCAAACTCCCTAGGATCCTCCTGGTCTTCTATAATTTTTAAATCCCTGACACTCTGCCCTCTGTCATGAGACCCATCTCCTCTATGTCTCTGAGCCTCTGCTCTGCTTTGCCCTAGTTTTCTTGTACAATATTTTCAAGAGACCAATCCAGGGTGTCTTCTGACTTATTGCAAAAGAGGGAAAAAGAAACCAGACTTATTCTCCCTCTTACACTTGACATAATGTTCAACAGAGAACACTTCTGACACCATATATGCACATTTTCCAGCCACCCTCCAAGGATTTCCCAGCAGACACCCTGAGACACCACAATGCAATTGAATTCTGACACCACCTGCTGTCAGACTCTGAAAACCTCCTGGTTTAAGACTCTCTCCCAGGATCTCATCTCCACTTGAGGTGCCAATCATCAGGTTGTCTGCTGTCCAAATCTGATCTAAGAACTGTAAGCCAGGATGCCCATTCATCTTCTAGGCTAGTTCACAGAACTACGTTTACCAGTTTATTAAACTATGGAAGGCTGCAGATGACTGGTCAGCAGCACAGGGCAAGGGATGTGTAAAGGCGTACACTGTTCTCTGGGTGAACCATACTCTGGGCTCTCTTGGTGCCCAGTACTTGAGCAGCTCTTGGAATCCTGGGCACTTGGTGTTTTTGAAGACTTCACTGTATGCACAGGATTGAGATCATCCCTGGGATTGACTCAACTTTCAACTCCTTTTTTCTCTGATGCTTGGAGAGCACCAGGAATCACTTCATTAGAATGAAAGAGCTTCTGTCACTCTAGAAATTCCAAGAGCTTTAGCAAATCTGTGGGAGACACTCTTATTACTCAGAAACCACAAGAAGTTACAGGCACTCTGGGCCAGGAGTCATGGCTACCAGAGCACTACTTCCTGTCTGTTCCTAATGGACTAGAACTTTGTCTTATTTACCTTTGTATGACAACTTTAAGCAAGTCCTTTACTCAGTGTTTAATTACTACTTGTTGCATGAATGACAACCAGACAAACTGGCGAACATCCATGAATTCCTAGGCTGGTCTTTGTTTGTTAACTAACAAACTTAAAAGGCCTTGAGGGTGAGAAGAGTCCTGAGATTACACCCCTATGCATAGAGAAGGGGAGGAGAGAGAATGAGCCAGACAGCCAGTGAAAATCACAGCTTGCTGCTCAGGCCAAGTGTCTTTCCCAGGTTCCATTGATGTGGTTTACCTAACACAACCTAAAGGAAGAGACAAGGCAGGGAAATATTTTAGCTCCTTAGCTCTATTTCCTATTCATTAGCTAAAAATTGCTGAGCAAAATTCATTAGGACACCTGCTTTCAGACGTATTTGCTAGCCCTGTGTTGGTGGCCCATAGCTGTAGTACCAGCTACTTGGGGAGGCTGAGGTAAGAGGACCTCTGGAGCCCAGGAGTTTGAGATCAGGCAGTTTAACAACATAGCAAGACACCTATACCAAGTCAAAAGAAGTTAAAAGTTACATACAGTTATTTAAGAAAACAAGGCAATGATAGGTAAAATTAAAATGGAAGAAACCTTTATATATACATTCCTGTGCTGGGGAGATAGCTCAGCAGTCTAATCACCTCCCTGGCAAGTGCAAAGACTAGAGTTTGATCTCTGGTGCCACATGCCATGCTGAGCTAGCCACCGAGCCTGGCGTGGTGGTGCGGTGCATGCCTGTCATCCTAGTGCTGGGGAGCCCAAGGCAGGAGGATCACTGTAAGTCCAAGCTGCATAGTGAGACCCTGTGTCAAACAAATAAAGGAAAGATTTTTAAAATGATAATTACATTCCTATTCCTTATAGCTCATCTCCATGAAAAGTCTTTTATTTGATAGACTAAATAGAAGGGAGAATAAATAAATATTTACTAATGGTAATCTCAGATAATAACTGTATTAATCAGCTTTCTATTACTATAACAAAACACACAGAGCAATTCATTTATACAAACACAAGCTTTATACTAACTCCGGATCCTGGGCCATCTGATGGCCCCCTTGCTGTAGACACGCAGGGAAGGAGCACACCGCAGTAGGGACATGTGGTGGAGCAAAGCCAAGCATCTAATTCCCAAAAAGCAAAGACAAGACAAAATGCTGAGGCAGAAGTCCCACCGCCCCTTCAAAGCACCCCAGTGACTTTGGGACTTCCTGCAGACCCCACTTCTCATGGGCTGCATCTCTACCCAATATCAACCACTGAGGGCCCAGGTTTTAACATGTGGGCTTTTCTGGCCATTCCAAATCTAAGTTATAACAGGAGCTTATGTGGCGACCATAAATTTTCATTTACACACTAACAGACCAAGTGTTGTGTGCCACTATACATCTTTTCTATTACTTTGGTAAGATTCAGAGAAAAGGTAACACAGCTCTATTCAATTTCTTTTTCACTTATCTTCACAATTTTACTCATAATATTTAGTATTTGAATTATTTTAATATTTTCTACTAGATTTTAATGTCTTATAAAATCAGGATGATTTCTCATTCAAAATCATTTCCTCTTTTTGTCCATCTTTCTTCCTCTAAATCTCCTAAGCATCCACCTTTTCTCCATTCTCCTTCCGTTCTACATTATACCCTTTATTGATTAGTATCAAAATTGAAGCTCTATGTCAAATTAATGGGAACAAATGATAGAAACAATTTTTTTTACATTAGTTCAAAGAGACTTGCAACTCAAGATCATTTGTTGAAAAAAAAATCTGAAAAAGTCTGAAATTTTAGGATCTAAAAAGTGAACAATGCTGTTGTACAGTTCAGAGGCTCAATGTCTGACCTCAAGTCCATCTTCAACATATTTTAGAATTTTAGCAGATTTCTTTGAGCATTACAGAAGTTTTATCAAGAGATCCATAGTGACTTCCTATTCAAATCCTGCAGGAATATTTAAGCTTCAACAACTGGCTCATGTGATAGAATTAAGAACAAATGTTTTAAGTTTGTGGACATTTATAATATGTGAAACACAGTTAGATCTGTTGGGGATGCATTTATTTATTTATTTATTTATTTGGCACAGGGTCTCACTATGCAGCTTGGGTTCATAGCGATCCTCCTGCCTCAGCCTCCCCAATGCTGGGATTATAGGTGTGTACCACCTCACCTGGTTTTAGGACCAGCATGGCATGTGGTACCAGGGATCGAACCTGGGTCCTTGTGCCTGCCAGACAGGCACTTAGACTGCCAAACAATCTTGGGGACACATTTGAAGTCTAAAAGGAACAATGTCTCTGAAGCCCAAAGGTGGCCCCTTTATGATACAATCATGGCAGCAGTGAAGGGAAGCATTCACCCAATAGGGACTTACGACTGTATTTTTAAGAAATGAAAGAGTTGTGTAATAAGAGAGATGATATGATGCTGGAAATATCCGTTTATCATCCTATAAACTTTTATCTTAATAAGGAGGGAAGCCAAGGTCTGACACATGCTAGGCAAGAGCTTTAACACCAAGCTGCACCCCCAGCTCCCCTCATATAAACATTTACCAAGTGCTCACTATAGGCTAGACAGTTACACACATGACAACAAAAGTCGCTAAGACATGTTTCCTACCCGCAGTGAACCCAAGCACCTATAAAAGTGAGCGTGTTTGAGAGAGGATGAGGGCAGGAGAGAACACTGGGAGCAAGCAGAACCTTTTCTAAGTTTCTGAAACATTGCTGAAGCTGTCCTCTATGCCAGAATCCATTCTGAGTGGCTCAGACGCACTGGCTCAGTCACTCCTCACCATTGGTCTGGTCAAATAGTCTCTGTTGTTACCCCATCTTTCTTTTTTTTTTATTTTAAAGAGAATGATTTTTAAAAAAAAACATGAAAATATAGGATTTTAAAACAAGATGACTGGATATCAATAATGGTTGTTTTATTGCATATTATTAGCTTCAGAGTAGCTGCTCAGATTACCAGATATAAGTAAGCAAAATGCCCATACGTATGAGCCGTGGTTCTAGCTCAGTGCTCTGTGCGCCTGTCTAGGCAAGCACACGGACCCATGTTTGAGCCCAGGTACCAAGTGAGACCCTGCACCGAATACATAAATTTCTCTTGAAAAAAAATAGCCATACTTCCACAACTGTAATAGGGTCAGTGCAATCATGATCGAAACACCATCAGCATACCTCTCAGACCTAGAGACAACATTCCTCAAGTTCATCTAGAACCAGAAGAGACCTAGAATACTAAAAACAATTTCAGGCAACAGAGGCTAATTCTGTCTCCTAGGAGAGGATGTGGAGTAGTCAGAACCCAGAGCCAGGAAACAGGAAGTTAGTGTCTGTACCACGGCATCAGGTCAACTCCGCTATGAAAAGGACAGCGGGATGCTGCTTCCCAGGTACAGGCCTGACAAAGGAGTCAAGGCTAAAAGGCAGAAGCCATCCCCTCAGTCCAGCAAGAAGCAGGCATTCCAAATCAGACAACAGGCAGAGTTATATGGCATACATTTCTTATAAGTTTAACCTAGGAGAAGCATAGGTGAGGGGATCTCCACCTGCGGCTGATGAACAGCACTGAGGTCACTAGCGCCTGCCTTGTGGGTCAGCCTGCTGCCAGGATGCGTGCGTGAGAAGCACAGTTCACGGCCTTCATTCCATCTGTGGGGCTACAAGCCAGGGGTGAGAGCAAGCTAAGTGGACAGCAGCAGCAGAAGAAGCAAAAGAAGCTGGCTGGAGGCGAAGGGCTGCAGAACTCAGAAGAAATGCAGTAGTTCTGCCTGTGTAGGTAAGATGAACCTCAGGAACCCAGCAATGAACAAAATAGATAAGCAGAATGAAATGTGTGGCATAATAAAATGAATGCAATGTATTTTAGAATGCACACAAATACCTGTGCATATGGGCACTAGATAAACACACAGAAAAATAGCTGTGGAGGTAAACTGAAAGAATGTATTCATTGCATAGAATGTTCATATATTTAGGAAAATCCTGGATGATCTATTGTTTTAAAATATGATGAAATAATAATAATAATGGTAGATATCACTTATGGAGTTCCTTTTACTTCCTAGATACTATTTCCAAAAATTCTGAAAGTATTAGCTCACAGTAATGAGGTAAATGTGACTGACACCCTAATTTCATCTTTATTTTGCACATAAGAAAATCTGACCCTTGGAGGGTTAAGTATTTTCCCCTTGGACATATAAATTGGAAATTATGAATATGGGACTTGAATCCAGGAATCTAGCTTTCGTAATCAATGCTTTTAGTTCTTGCATTCTAATTATCATGTTCTTAACACATATTTATACTAAGACCTACAGCCAATGATATGTTAAGAGCCAGAGAAAATGCTTACAAGTGAAAAGCACATCTTCCCATAATCTATGCACTGTTTCGAGACTGGGGGGCTATGTCAGAGGCCTAAGTCTCCCTTGTATTTCTTTAAGCATTTGGAAGATCATCACAACAAAGACAATAAACAGCTTTCCGCACCTTCTGACCTCCACAGAATTCACTAGCATTGAAGTGAGAGGTTTGAGCTACACATAAAAGGATGACAAAGGTAGATCAGATATTTCAGTTTCTACTAGGTGGCAGAAACTTTGTGAAGTATTTCCATATGTCACACGTAGTCATCTACTTTGTAGTAGGAGTGACTAGTCTCACAGCACAAAGAGACAGAAGCAAGATCCTTTCCCTTCTTCTCCCTAGCACTCGTCAGGTGTGCTGTGTCAGGAACTCCACTCACTCCAAGGCCAGCGCTGTGCCTTGCATAATTCCCAGGACAGGTCTGATTGTCCTCAGCCCTATGATCATTTTAACCTGGAGTTTCCAACTCAGGACAGAAATGTATTGATTATTCTATCCATCCTCCTGAACTTTTTTTTTTTTTAATGTATTTATACAGGGTCCCACTATACATCTCTGACTCATAGTGATCCTCCTGTTTTCAGCTTACCCAGCACTGGGATTGCAGGCCTGTGCCACCACACCTGGACTTGGTTGCTGGCTCAGCATGCCCCGTGGGTGGCGCTGGCACAGCCTGTGGTGCCATGGATCAAACCATGGTCCCTGTGCTTGCCTGAGCAGGAGCTTTAGTCTGCTGAACTTTCTCTCTGGCCCAGTCATCCTAGAAATTTTATGAATACCAGAGACACTGAGACTCATTGTCAAATATGTAGAAAGCCTCGCATTGTTATTTTTATTTTTTTCAACCAAGACTCTTGTTTTAGGTGTTTATTTGAGGCTGAAAGATTTTCCAGAAGCATATGAAGTTTTTCATTCTTTCGACAAGATATTAAACTTGGTTTAAAATGATTGGTTGTTTGTTTTTCTTTATATTTTCCCTCTAGTCTAGAGTAGATTTTTAAACTTAATGGCCTACACATCAGTACTTCAACTTCCATTTTTTAGCTTCTTCATTTCAACTAGAATTTGTCTCCTGAATCTGAACAATTGTAGATGCTATTCCTCTATTTCTATAGCATTAATCTACCTTGACATGCAAAACAAGCATTTTCTATGGTAGCAGAGGGAAAGGTGACACGCAAATAGCCAGTTGTGACTACTTCCCCGTATTTATCAGCCCTCACCAAAGTTTTCGACAACTGTGAGTTTGTAATAAAGCATACTTAATACAGAAGCAAGGGCCAGTGAGATAGCTTAGCAGACTAAGTGCCTACTTAGGCAAGTGCAGGGACTGGGTTCAATCCCCGGCACCATATGCCACACTGACGCTGCCCCCAGGCGCACTGAGCTGGCTACCCAAGTTGGGGTATGATGGCACACCTATAATCCCAGCACTGGGAGGCTTGAAAATAGGAGGATCACTATGAGTCTGAAGTATGAAATGAGACTCTGTACCAAATACATTAAAGAAGAAAGAGAGAGGGAGGAGGGGGAGGGGGAGGGGGAGATGATGACAACGATAGAAGTAACTCAGAAATTTGACAAATCGGAAAATGAATTTCAACTCCACCGACTCACAAGTGTGTGGTGTTAGGAAAATAATTCCCTAAGCTTTGTTTGTACAACTTCAAAGTGGAGCTAATTATCCCTACCTTCTGAGCATTCTAAAACAGGTAAGGGTAGCATGTAACACAGGTGTTTGAATATAAAAACGTTCTCAGTGGAAGGTCATCATGAATATGTTGTTAGGACCGCAAATTTTTAAACTAAAAGTCACCTTTGGATCATACTAATTGTATCTGGACATTGTATGAGAACACAAATTGTAGCCAGGGGTGCAGGATAGCTTGTCCAAGGTGACACAGCCAGCTTTCGTCTGAGCAGGTCCAGGATTCAAGTTCCTGAATATGTCTTCTTCCCCTTGAATGCCTCTCTTTCCTCAGATTTCAAGACTTTTCAATGATTTTTATTTTCTGGTTTGTAAAACTTCACTCACATAAGTATTTTGTTCAAAGGATTATGGACATGGTTCCTTCATGACGGTTCAGGTTACTTCTTCAGAGGGGAGAATGTTATAGGCAGCTGAATTAGATAGAAATATTATAGGCAGTCAGACAGGGCCAGGCCCTCAAGGAGACGAGATGAAAGACAAGGTGACTTTGCAACTTGGAAGAGACAGACACTCCCTATGGGCCAGACATCAAGACAAAAAAGGAAACAAATACAGCTACATACTTCCCTAGGGATGGCCATCAGGGATTGATATTCTAAATAGGTATCAATCACCTGAAAGAGCCCAAATGAGTCACTAGCCCAACCCCCAAAAGGAGGAGACCCTGTCCCGAATTCATGCTCACTTGCTGTGTGACTCGCTTTCCCATTTGGTACTGGATTTAATCAATTTTACCTGATCAATGGTGCTTGTAATCTCCCTGGTTGACCATCGTTTTGTCCCACCTCATGTGAGTTCCCATGTTCTCCACCACCTTACACCCACCTTACCACATGGTTTTCTTCTATAAAAGTTCCTGGAAGAGACAGTTTCCCAGGGATCACTCACTCAGGGCCCCCCTCCTGTCCCTCTCTCGGACAACAGCTTTCTTTCTCCCAATAAATATACTCTGCTTATTAAAAAAAAAAAAAAAAAAAGAACTATGGATTTTTTTTTTCTGATAGTATCTTGGATATCTGAGAACTAGAAGTTCTTTTGTAATCAGAAATGTATCTCTGTTGAATTACTCACCCCCCAAAAAAATGTAGTCTGAAGCTTCCCCGTGTGCCAGCCCCACCCCTGGGTCATGCAGAGACTCTGATTGAGACTGAGCATGCTGGCAAATGCCTGTAATCCCAGTGCTTAGGAGGCTGAAAACAGGAGGATCACTATGAGTCAGATCTGTGTAGTGAGACCCTGTAGCCCTTGTATTAAATACATTTTAAAAAAGAAGACAAAGCGGAGCTATTTTTAGCTCATCATCTCTTCATAACCTTGAATTCTTCCTGCTTTACTATTTAGAAGATGGATGATGCTGAAAGAAATTTCCCAACTATAGAAGCTGAGAAGTTGTTGCAAGAAGTCACAGCAGTTGCAAGAGTTTTGCTGAGCATGAGTTTATTAGAGAGCAAAACAGTGTGCTGGGTACTGAATTCATCTTCAATAAACACTCATACTGGAAATGCTTACTTTGTCGACAGCCAAGATGTTATCCTTTGCAGAAGGGGAGGGAGAGAAGAAAGAGAAAGAGAAAAGAAGGAGGGAAGGAAGAAAGGAAGAAAAGAACAAACTAAGCCAACAAACTGCAAGTGTTCTGTGGCTTGGGGAAAGCAACGTCATAGAAAATCTTTTAATACACCAGCCTAAGCAGTTTGCCCTACGAACAATTTGAGTCACCTTGGGGCAGGCCATGCTGGTGAGGGAAGCATCTAGAGAGGTCAGTGAGGTGGCTTGCACTCTGTCATGCAGGGAAATGTAAACAAACGCTGGCAAGGCCTCTGTGCCTCCGCCATTGTGCAATGGGAGTCCACTTGGCCTAATATGTTAAGAGGATTAGTGCAAAAGCCACATGAACTTTGAAACAGCCCGGTGGAGCTTATGTACTTTCCAGTTTAAATTGGTCTTCGGCGAGACCTCTCTGACCATCAGGAATTTGGCAGCCTGAGTGTTCTGTCACATTCTCTGAAGCAAGGCTGAGTGCCCCATGTGTCAACACTGCAGGATGCTTTGTACATGAGGTGGAGATGGAATGAGAGCCAGAAGGTGCGGGGGCAGGGATCACTGCAGAGGTCATGCTGGATGAGAAAATAAAAAATTGGAGATATATGTGGATAGATAGATAGATAGATAGATAGCTATGAACAAAAATATAAAACCCTGCTGAAAGGGTCAAGATAAAATTCCTTTCTCTGCCCATTAAAACTACAGAGGGATTTGATGGGTGATAAAGGAAACTGGATTCCTGGAGACCAAAGAGTTCCACACCAAAGAAGAGATGGGGACCTCAAGTGACTCCACCATGGAGAAGGTGGCATGTTTGTTGGCTTCCATCACAGAAAAAGAATTTTCTGGATGCATGGGTGGGAGTCATAGAAAGGTTTTCTAGGCAGAGAGAAGGAAGTACAGTCAGAGAAGGAGGTGTTTCCTCAAGAGACAGGTGCATTGTGGTCTGGGTCTGTAGGATTTGATGTTGTCCCACAAGTATCTTCCAATAGCTGTTCTGGCACTTGTGTTCTACTGTCTTCCAAGATACCCATGTCATGGGCTAGGTCCCATTGTCAGCCACTTGTATGTTTACAGTTAGACACACGTTCCCCACCCAACAATGCAGCTTCCCTGGGAATGGAGGAAAAGCACAGGCTCAATTTGTATGCAAAAGCCATAGCCCCAATTTACTGCATTAGGAATTTATTTTAAGAGACATTGTAACCTTGGATACCTTTGTGTCCTAAAGCTGTAGTTTTTCTTATCTGTACAAATTTAAATTATGATTTTCCTTGTCTATTTTCTACCTATCTTTATTTCTTCTGTCCTATTGCAAAACTTACTTGTATCCATAAGGGGGTCAGGCCATAGGCCAAATGGTGTGGGCAGAAAATTAGTTTAGAAAAAGATGAGAATTCACAACGAAAATTGTCCTTCACTAAATACATTCCTAAGACTACTATTTACATTTCAATTTTAGCAAAAACAGAGTTTCACACCAAGAAAAAGAGACACATTTTCCTTTTCCACCAGAAATTTGTCACTGTACGTGCTGAGCCTCACAGAGCAGCCGGCCGACAGAGGCATCTGCGTTTGCTTTAGCGTTGTGGTGTCCCTGGGAGTGTGAGGCAGCATACAGTTGTGGTCGTGGAGCCAGTACAAGCACATACTCCTTAAAAATGTGTATGTTCCTTTAACAGATGCCATGTCTAGAGACAGATTTCATGGGGCTTTCCTCTAGGAATGCCAGTGGCTTTGGAGTGACTTCCCACGAACTGCACGGCTCACAGCTGGACAGTCACGCCCAGCACCCACCTCTCCTAGTCCTCCTTTGAAGCTCCTGCTTTTGTGTCAAGGATATCAAATGACAGGAATCTTTCTTATCTCCAGAAGGGGCAAAAATGTGAGGGCCCTTGAGCAGAGCTATAACATCCTCAAGAGACACAGAAGCTGAGAAGTCACCAGGCCAGCACAAGCAATGGGAAACAGTTGACCTCAGTGAATGTAAACCTTACACATGGTAAGTGGGTGCTAGGATTAATGTATCAGCAAGAACAATGAGCTAAGACGAATAAAATCAGTGCGAATGAAAATGACCAGAGGAGATTTAGAGGAGGGAAGGAACGGAGGCAGGAGGGAGAGGAAGGGGATTTTAAGAAGAAACAGGCTGTTTTATGTCCATGGACATGTTCTCCAAGAAGATTTTAAACTGCCTGGACTGAAAATATGTAGTAGTAAAAAATCAAAGAATCAGCCAAATCTCTCAATAAGCAGAAGACTCCACCATGCAGAAGTTTTCATTTCCACAAAGTGAGGAGGATCTTGATTATTTATGAATATAAACACAAAGCAGAAAATAGCTGTCAAGTGCCACTGGAAAGCTTTGCAGCATTAATCCAGAAACTTCAAAAAAGTGGACATTGTGGTGACACTTCCTTGCAGTCTTGGCCACAGCCAATGAGTTCATGCCCTGGCTGTCATGTTCCCTTTCTCCACTCTGTGTCCATGATACTACGTGAGTTCATGTGAAAACCGAGAGCTGGTTTGACAAAATAGAAAATAGTTGCAGAAGCAATGACTTTTCAGTGGAAAGTATATTGGATTTTTAACAAACCATGACTTCTCAGCTACAGGAGACATAATGCAGGATCGCCTGCATGGGGCAAAACGCATGTGCTGAGCACAGATGTATTTTCATTTATAATTATGTCATGAAAACAACATTTCTGGGACCCCATTCATTTACAATTATGTCATGCAAAGAGAGACAGGAACACCCGCAGAGCCATACAATGTGATTATACGCTGAAGCGGTTGTTAATTATCCTTTGGGACAGTCTCACAAGGATTTTAAACAAAATCAACAAACAGATAAAATATGTGCACAATTATTCAGGGCATACTGGAAAATTTGTGCAAACTCCTCAAAGTACGATGGGGGAAGATGGTTATCCAAGAAATAAACAAATCATCAACTTAGGTATTACTTAAAAAATTCATTTCCACCTTTTCCTGGATTCTATTTAGAAATTTGAATCTGAAGAAAAGGTTGAATGACAAGGAAACTCTTAGTTTCTGGCTCTGTCAGTGCTCACTAGAGAAGTGACAGAGAGACAGAGAGAGAGAAAGAGAGAGAGACAGACAGACAGACAGAGACAGAGACAGAGAGAGACAGAGACAGAGAGACAGAGACAGAAGTACATGCTTACAGTGGTACAATGACCTGACCACCTGCAGTCAAGTGTAGAAGGGTGCAAAAGGGCTCTGCTCAGCAATGAGCCAAGGATCCAGTCAGACACAGCAATGAGCCAAGGATCCAGTCAGATATTGAAAGCCCAGAGCTCACTGCAGAGTCCTGTGTGAGTTCCTAGCAGGAAACCACAATCATCTGTAATGCAAGGCTGAAAAATCTGTGCTAGAGCCCAGGAGTCAGATTTTCAAGACAAAACCAAAGACTACAGCTCCCCTGGGGGGGAAAAAATGTAGGCCTTCCTTCTGCTTTCCCCTTTTAATCCCATTCAGGCTGCAAGCCCACTGGTTGGTGCCATTCAGACCCATCTCCATCTTCAGAAAATCCATTCCCTCCCATCCAGAACTTTGCTGTGCCAATCAGTTGGGCTTTCTGACTCAGGTTGATGAAACTGTTAGCTCTCACACCGGCATTAAAGTGAAATACAAGATCTGTCTTTTGTTATCACCCTCGCTGCCTATATGGATCATAATCTGACCTGAAGTGCTTAAAAAGATCCAAAATGTGTCATGCTTTTCTTTTCTCCAAACTGGTAACCTTGACCTAGACCGAACATTTTTCCTGAGAACAGTGACTAATGGAGGCTGCCTCAAAGTTAGTGTCCCTGAGAGACTTCATATACAAAGGGACAATGGCCAGGCCATACAGAAAAATAGATTTTTCAACCCAAACCAGCAGCAACCTGTTTTGAGACTGTGAGAATCAGCCCAGGAAACCAGTCTGCTATTTCAGACTTGTAAGAAAACTTACAGCTCTGCCTAGTGAAAATACAGGAAGTCAAACAACATTTGTAACAATTAGCCAAAATTGCCAGGACTTGATTAATAATTCACAGCTTCTCTAATTTTCAAGCCTCCTTTCAGCTGAGGACCAACTCTAGCAACCCAAATGTGTGCCACTGATTGATCACAGAGGAAAGCCCACTCCTAATTAGCCGGTCTACCGTTTCTCACGCCAGTGGATTCTACTCAGCACACACCTGAAGCCTTTCCTCTCTCCATCCTAAATTGTTCCCAGCCCCGAACCTGCCTCTGAGCCTCTGCCAAAGCACAAGTTACAGTGGTTAATTACCTCACTAGCTCTGAATAAGGAGCCTCTGCTTGTTCCCCTTGGATTGATCCTCATTTCCTTCCA
This sequence comes from Octodon degus, assembly GCF_000260255.1. Classification (NCBI taxonomy): domain Eukaryota; kingdom Metazoa; phylum Chordata; class Mammalia; order Rodentia; family Octodontidae; genus Octodon; species Octodon degus. The sequence continues at coordinate 3,001,861 of NW_004524579.1, forward strand.
CACCCCATTACTTCTCAATACGATATTTTTTTAAAGATCCTCTTTGTGACTTCCTGATTTTAGAGAACAATAACTAAAAGTTATCCACTTGGGATACAGGGACAAAAATCATATTTAGGAGTCAGACACTGAATTAGCTGCCAGCTAAGAAGAATAATCATTGCATATATTGAAAACGGGGACCGGCGAGATAGCTCAGTGGACTAAGCACCCACTTAGATCGAGCAAGGTTTGATCCCTGGCACCACAGGCTGTCCTGGCCCCACTGGCCCGATTCCTGGGCACACTGAGCTGGCCACTGAGATCAGGCCTGGGGGCACACACCTGTAATCCCAGTGCTGGAGAGACTGAAAACAGAAGGATCACTATGAGTCTGAGCTGCGTAGTGAGACCCTGTACCAAATACAGACACACGCATACACACACAACACAAAATAAAAGAGGGATACATGCTGAAATTGCTAGGATTGAAGGGCGAACAGTTAACAAAGCAAAAGAGGGAAAATTGTAACTGTGGGATCCCTCCTGGGTGGGCCTGCTGAGACCGTACAGGCAGTTACTGTGCCGGAGCTCTACCACTGCCGGGAAGCAGGGGGTGCACTCCAGAACTGCGCCCGAATCCAGTGCCTCTGCTCGTGCTTCCCTCAGGGTCAGAATTTGATGCCTGAAATAAACTGGTAATTGACAAATTCTCGGGATAAAATCAGTCACAAGATTTATTAATGTGTATAAGCAAAGAAACCATAGAAAATATTAAACAGAAAGGGCCAGATGTGGGGGTGGAGGCAAGTTAGAATAGAAATAAAAAATGATTTTGAGGGACCAAAGGTGACTATATTTGGCTTGTAAAGGGGTCCTTTTGGAATCCAAGTGGGCCCAAGAGATAACGTGTGCAAAGGTGCCTAGGTATGGTTACATTCCGTAGTCTCTCTTGTGACCGATAAAATGTGGGGTGGGGGACATGGAGGGCAGCTGTGTTCTCATTTGGTCGTCTTGTCTTAAGGCAGATGAAAGTATATCGGAGTCAAGTTTCTCCCACCATTTTCCGATCTCCACAGGTCTTTAATTTAAAACAGTCAGGATGCTGGTGTTCTGCTAGCGTCAGATCCCACCATAGGGACAGTGGACAAACAACCCATGGCCCCGCCACCTGTTGCTGATTAAAACCGAGCTTTGGATTTACTCTCCCTTTTGAGTCAAAGACCTAACAATTTTTTACTGTAAAGAAACAAGAGAGAATAAAGCCTTCCTTTGGGCCTTGGATACCCAGTAGGTAACTAAGAACAGAACAAAGCTTGACCTTCACTCTGCACTGTTTCTGACCTTCAAACTTCAAGTCAAATCCCTTCTCAAGCTCTGCACACAGGGCAAGTTAATCATTTGTGAAGCATTCATCTAAATGTTGGCAAGAAAAAGAATGACTAGTCCTTAACTTTCCTAACCTTTCCATCCCCTGTGAAGACTGAGGACACTGAGTGAAGAGTCAGTGATACACAGAAGTGCTCAGTTATTATCTTAAACCTAGATCAAAAATGCTCCAAACAGAAGCACTGATCACAGAAAGAGAAGTCACATGATGAATACTTCCAGAATCATCTTGCCAAAGCAGAACCAAGAAAATGGTCAGAAGGATCCTTGCTCTCCTCAGCTACTCAATCCATAGAGGCTGGTGTCCTTTTTTTGTGAGCGGGCCAATCTCTTCCCCAGACTGTCTCCTTCAACCACTCAAATCAAAGCCCCTTTCCTATCTTCTATTGCTTTCTAACTTCAGTACATCTGCCCATGCTTCCCCCCATTGCATTCAAAAATGCTTTTCTGGGCTTAGCATCACATCCTTATTCCATGGGGTGAAGCAAGGAGTTGAGGCCTCATCTCCTCTTTGGGCTTTGGGGATATTCCTTGGACCTGACCCTGGAATAGTATTATATTTTGATGTATCACTTTCTCAGCCTCAATACACATGTGATCATGGCCATTGCTATAGCTGTGTTCTTCAAACAAGATCCAGACATAGAGCCCAGAATACACTATATTCTGTTTTCCTTGTGGGAAATGAGCAGCTTCTGATTTGATGGCCTTGGGAATAGATCTGAGGGTGAGGGAGGGCTGCCTGAGCCAATGCAGGAGAAAGACTCTAACAAGTCTAGAGAAGGAGCCTATAGAACTTCTGAGCACCAGTTGCCAGCAGAGTAACAGTTGGATGCTCTAGTCAGTCTATCATAGGAAGCCGTGACACCTCACCCTGTTTTGACTTTGCAGATTCCATGTCACTGTCATAGAAACAGCCTGTGTAGAGCTGGACAGTCTTCTCTGAATCCAGCTAGCAGTAATTTAGAGATGGAAACCAGGTGTCATACTCATAGGAAGAGAAAGAAATGGATCTAGAAAAGAAAAAAAAAATAATCAATTGATTAACAAGAGCTCAGCATGTGCTTTACCTTAAGTCTGTGGGCTCTTAATTTCCCTAGAAAATCTGGGCATGAGACATCAGTCATCCAAAGTAGTAAGCGAAGGTGACCACAGCTCTTGCTAAATTTAGAGTTCTGAAAAATAAATACATAAAAATAAGTAAATGTAGAGTTCTGTGATCCAGTGACTATAAAGGGGACTCACCTTTATGTGACCAGCTATAGACCTAGATCCTCAGCTGAATTAGTGACCTCCTGGAGGCAAGAAGGTTATTTAAATTTTAATTCCCTTAATAACCAATATCAGAATCATTTCCTGAGGGGGCCAATCCCATTTTTAAAATTCAGAAAATTATACCTTTTATAATCCATATGTTTAATGTTAGATTTCAAAAGAAAAATATGAGCTAGACATCAAAAATATGTAGAGGAATTTGACATATCAGGTTTTTCTAATTGCATAAATGTGACTTGATAGAAAACCTATAATTAAGGGATTGGTTTAGACCTGTGATAACAACTTGAAATGCTGTAAATTTGTGTATGAGAGTGAAACACAAAAATCATTGGTCCTGAACCTTAGCATGCATCACAATCACCTGCACAGCTTGCGAAAACGTTGCTCATCAGGGTCAATCTCCAGTCTTTTTCAGGACACCTAAGGAGTTGGGGCTGGGGAGATAGCTCAGTAGCATAAGCACCTGCCTGGCAAGTGTAAAGTCCCAAGTTCAATCCCTGGTACCAAAAACATGGTTTAGAAAAAGGGATCCAGGGAGAAATCTAATGTTTCCTATGTGTTCCCAGATCATGTTGAAGATGCAGGCCTGAGGACCACAAGTTGAGATCCATTAGTTAAATGAGCAGAAGACTCATGTTAAATTCAGTAGATTTCTAGGAATGAATTAAGAACTTGCAAAAGTTTCTTAAACACACTACTTAAAAGGGAGGAAATCATATTAAATTTGTAAAAGCAGCTTCAAATATTTAAAGCAGATGAATGATCCAAGTTTGTAAGTGGCACTAAACATGAACGTAGGGTCCTACAGAACTTTGCCAACATTATACATAAAAGATTAAGATTTACAAGTCTAGGCAAAAACTCAAGTTTTAAGTGCATAACTTTATTAAACTGTTAATATTTAAAAGCAAACTCGTCTGTGAATTGACTCTTCTGTGCACCAGAGTTGCTTTTGAGAACATCAGAAATCTAGTTTGACAGGAGTCATTCCATTTCCCAGGGATCCTAAGACCCTGGCCTGGAAATTGTGGGCAGGATGGAAGCGTGGAAGCTCACCTCTCACTAATCTGCATGATGCTCCTTCAAATGGTCCTCCTCTGCTCACAGAGTCAGAGCTTGCTTTGAAGAAAGTGGGCTGACACGAGGAACCACATTTTGACTGACGGGGGTCTGCCTGCCGTGGGACTGGATCTCTTGCAAGTGCTCGGGGAGCTTTTCTCTCCAGCTCCCCTGCTAACTGTCACTGTCTTCATGTGCAGGCAGAGGACACCACAAGAAAAAGACTGGCATGTCAAGATCAAGCTCCCTCCAGAGACACTCCTTGAAATAATGTTGAATAGCTCAGTGTTTGAAACCTTTTCTTCTGAGACCAATTATCTCTCTGCTCCAATGTATTCAGCCTTCGCCAGTTTGGCTGCTGGGCCCAGCTGTTTTGGGGAAGGCCAGATGTATTTTGAATCACAGATGTGATCATTTAAATTAACTAAATGTTCTATGTTTTTAAAAAGGTACACTTATTAGCCTTCAGGGAAGGCATTCCTTGGTTTATTTGCCATGGTAGAAGTTTTGTCCCTCATTCTCTCTCAGAACCGAAAGCACTAATACATCCTAAATAAAAGCACTAAGGAATACTTGTCTACCCTCTCATTCAAGGGGGACACAAAGTTAGTGAAAGTCTTCAGTGTGCAAGGGATTCTGTACTCCACTGAGAAGTTGCCTCTACTGAACTCTAAATGTCAATCACTCCTTCAAGGCCAGATCTTGCCCACCCTCGGGAATTCTGAGACAGAACTATGCTTTCTGTGGATTCCTAAAGTAATGACTTGTTTTCTGCAAACCTTCATTTTTGTGTTTAATCTTAAGTAAAAATTTACAGGAAGATATCACCAAACAGCATTGTGCTCAGTTTCCTTGAATTTCAAAACAAATGAAAAAACCTTAAAGAAAAGCTCCACTTCATCTTATGAAAATAGATCCGGGATATGTGAGGGAGCAAAAGGAGTTTCATTTCTTCATCCATCATGTGACTGTTATCTGATATCCCAAAACAAAAAGAGATTAGCAAAAGAAAAGTATAACAATGATTTACTTGTACTTAGCTCTCTTGGGATGAAAACCATGGGCTAAGCAAATATTTATTTTTTAAAGAGAGAGAAAAAAACAATAAAAACAATGCAGAATTTCAAAGTGAGATGATAGGAAATTAACATTGGTTGTTACACTACTTATTGTTATCTTCAAAGTAGCTGCTCAGATTAGGAGATACAGGCATACGAAATTGATCAACAATATAAGCACTAACTGTTCCTTGCAATGAACTAACAGAAATTAGTCATGCAATTATCTTAGCCATCTCGTGTATGTCTCTTTATTTTTTCCCCTTCCTTCTTTTCCCTTTTCCCCATCCCAGTTGAAAATAGCTAAGCAAATATTTACCACTGAGCTATTTCCTAAGCCTTCAGACTTTTAAAAAAAAGTTTTATATGACACAAGACCTTCAGAACTGAAGACCCCAAAACTCAAAAGAGCAGTCTAATTTTATACTTAGGCTTGGTGAAGAATGGTCATATGGACACGTGTGCGTGGACAGAGGCCTGACCTCAAGCGATGGCTGGGAGTGCACTGAGGCCCATCTGTTCATCTGGATGTCTTCATTCTTTTCTTTAGAGACACAGCAAGATACCTGTCACGTGAGTGTCTGTGAGAGGAGAACAGAAGGCCAGAGGGACCTTTCTGCTTTTCAGGTTCTCACCACCTTCAACTTAAAGTACTCAGTGTGCCCTGGGGTCATGTCTTAGGTAGCATGTTCTGAGCTCTGACAGGTAGGAGGAAAATAGTATAACGACTGCGTCAAGTCCTAATTTTACTTTATCTTGGCCTGTTTTCTCATTTTTTAAATGGAGAAGATAGTTTCTACCTAATTTAAACTTGGCTGGCACATAGAAGTTGCCAAATAAACGTTAATGAAGATTTTGTTTTCACGAAGCTGTCAATCAGTTAATGGTTAGTTCTTTTGTTGGAATTATAGATGGCTGGTTAAAATATTCTTTAAAGCTGTAATATGATATTTTAAATTGTTAACTACTTGATTATGAATAAACTTTTTTAGTAAAGATATTTTATCATAGTATGAAAAATAAGCTGCTAAAGATGGACCACCTTGTTAACCAAATTTTTTTATATATTAATTTTATTGACAGGGAAGTGACAATGAGATAGTTTCAAAACAGGTTAGTAGGACAGTTACAATAATTATTATAGTGCATATTGTTGTCTTTGTAGTAGTTATTCATAGTACCTGAGGCAGACATGATGCCTTGTCTAAACACTATCAGTTCAAAACTTTCTTCTCATTGAACTAAGAGAAAGTAGCTGTATACCTATGCTAACTATTTTGTATAAACAGTTTTATATATATATTTTTTATACTATAAAATGGACCTTCATTTATATCCCCTTCTTTGCTTACTTTTATCAGAGATGGGTATTCCACTGCCATTCATATATTGTAGGTACATGAATTCTGCAAAGTAATCCAGTATAGTCCAGCAGTCCATAATAGTAGAGGGTTATCTGCAGGGCTGGCAATGTCTGAAGTTGTTGACTTGAGCCTTTTACAGCTCAGCATATTAATATGGCTTTACTTTTTATACCTTGTTTTTGTACTTTTCTGCTGAATGAATAAGCTATTTTTTAATCTGATATTAGTGAAAAACCCAATGGATCAACCAGTAAGTTGTTGAGCTATGTCCTTTTAAAAGTTATTTTGTTTTTCTACACTTGGAGGATATTTTATTTAATTTGAAGTGATCAAATGAACGAATTTTAAAAATGAAGAATTTTAAATTGTGAATAAAATTGCGTTGGCACATTGAAACCTGTGGTAACCTCCCAGTGGCCGTCATTATGGTACACACTACTTACATGAGTGCCTTTTCCCCCACGCACATGACATCAGATTGGCACTTGAAAGCCTAATCTACATTATTGCTTTTCTAAGATGTTGCTTACTTATTTTCAGTACATATTGTAAGTGGATGGGACAGTTATATTTGTTTTCATTGTATAGGTGAGAAAGAGTCTCGGGGACATTACTCAGTGGTTTTTTGTTTGTTGTTGTTGTTTTCTTTTGGGAAACCGGGTACTGAACTCAGGCCCTTGCACTTGCCAGGGAGGCGCTTATTCCACTGAGCCATCTCCCCAGCCCCTACCAGGCATTTTCTTTGCGAAGCTTCTGTAGGTGGCTGCAAGCCTTGTCACCCCACGCACCCCTCTGTAGTTTGCCTACCTGAGATCAAGCACTCAGCCTCCCTGGCATGTGGTGCACTTTCAGCCACAAAATGAGAACAGAGATGCCTGCCCTCCTTACCTGTTAGGCTTATAGGAGAGTCAAACAACATAGTATAGATTAAAATTTTTGAAATATATAAATTTTAAATATCTGCTGTTATTTTTAAACTGTATTAAAATCTCTCTCTCCCTCTCTCTCTCTCTCTCTCCCCCCCTCTCTCCTCTCTCTCTCTCTCTCTCTCTCTCTCTCTCTCTCTCTCTCTCTTCTCTCTCTTATAGGGTCTCACTATGTACTTCAAGCTGGCCTGGACTCTATACATAGCCCACACTGCCTCAGCTTCCAAGTGCTGGATTTATAGGTGCGCACCACCACACCCCACCTTTTTGCTCCCTCAAGAGTAAGGTGGTTGTTTTAGTTACTGTTCTCTCATTGCTGGGACAAATACCCGACACTCAAAATGAAGGAAGGAAAGCTTTATTTAGCTCACAGTTACTGGAGGATTCAGTCCTTACTCAGCTGGGTCCAACACAGAGCAGCACATAGCAGAAAGCAACCTTTCATGGTGGTGGCAAAGAGCAAGAGTGCAAGGGAGGGGCAGCAGCAGCTCAAGCAGCTAGCTTCGCTTCCCACCTTACACTATAATGCAAATTACCTGCCCCAGGGTAGGGGAAGTGCTCACACCTCCCCTACCTATGGGTACTTCCCAGTACTTACCCACCTATGGGTAATCCCACCAGTACTAAAACCTGTAATCCCAGCCTTGGATCACACGTAATCCCAGTGGATCATGAGTTAACACAAACTCTAGAAGTCCTCACCCCATGACTGCTTGAGGCTTTGGGGGGACAACTAGACATAAACCATAACAGTGGTGTTCATAAAGTTTGTAGTCCAATATAAAGCTTCAGGATCTCCAGGACCCTTAAGGCTCCTTCATCCTCAGCCTCTTTACCACATCTGTGGTAATGGTTGCATAAATCGTGATGAGTTCGGCAACGTAAAGAGGAGCTTCTGACAGGGCTCCTGCAGTCTTGACTTGCTGTGGCCTACGGCACAGGTGCCGTGTATTTACCACATGTCTGTTTTAGTGAGCTCCAATGAGGAAAGAAAAAGAAAAGGCCCACATTTCTGTTCTAAAAGAACAATGAACAATACTGTTGAGCGGCTTATTTTCTTCCTATTTTCACTTTCCAACTTTTTTCTGCTGCACTGAGATTCCTCATCTGAATACCTAATTAGGAAGCCGCATCTTTCCCGAATTTCCATTGAGCACTGTGACTCAGCAGGAAAGACTTTTCATTTTGAGATTTTCATGACATCCACACAGTCCTGTATCATACAACAGAAGGGTGGAGGAAAGATTGCTGCTTGAGGGTTAGGTGGGCACTATGGGTAGCAATTTGCAAACACCTCGCCTTGAACCCCTGAACTGGCTCTGTAATTGAACAAGCATGAGAAGTTGTAATGAGAAGAGGTCCTTTCTGAAGCATGCACTATCTCAGTACCACAGGGTATAAGAAGTTTGCACCTTCCCAGAACAACAATCTCACGCAGCCGGAAAATGTCTCTTACTGACACCAACTTAGACATATACTGAAAGCTAAACATGGGAAGCATGCAGCGTTACCCATCTTTCTTACAGTTTAATCACTCCAAACACAGAGCCTACTTTTTGTGTGCTCTGAAGAGCAAGACGGCAGTGATGACTAAGTGTGCGGCTCTAGCAGTCGGCTCTTCCCTGTGTGCCGTCTCTACTGAGGATAGGAGATGGTTCAAAAAATTCAACTTTCCACACCAGGCCACTGGTGTATACCCTGTACTTCTACCCTGTAGAAGTATTAAAAGTATTAGAAGTACCCATAAATGTGTCAAAGATTGTTACTCATAGCAATAAGACAGTGTTCTACAGAGGAACTGAATGTAGTTTAATTAGGCTCAAAATACTCTTTTGCAGTGACAGTGCTGTCGAAACTCTTGAATCCCATGTTCGGATTACTGAAGCTCCAGGTTACTCCTGGAAGGGAACATCCAGCCTAAAGAAAACCCCAGCTCCTGTCTTTGACTCAGACAGAAAGGAGAGCTGTTACATGAAAAAGTGACAAGTCTCTCCAGGAATGAGAGGACTTGTGTGAATATTTCCCAAGGAAATCTTCGTTGCTAATAGATACAGTTGTAATAAAAGGTAAGCCTGTTGTCATCAGAAATCGGCTAAGCATCAGAACTGAGCTCTTCTCAAATTCTCCAAACTCTTCCTCCTCAACCTCTTTCTTAAGGATTTCTAACAGTGCTTAGCCACCTTCACATAGGAAGCTTCCTGCAGAATTACAAACTGAGTTTTATACTCAGTCAAAGTTCTGGATTATAGAATGATTTCTTAGTCCTCAGTGTCTATTGAAACCTGTTGCCATGCAAAATCAAATGTTGACATTGTGCTCTGAATTAAGAATGAGGAGCCTGCATTTGGCATGTGACGCTAGGTCATTGTGGTCACCGCCTGTCTTTTCTATTCTTTTACAAATAAACACATGAAGGAAGAAGCCTGGGTGCTGTTAGCTCAAGGTGTTAACACTGCTTTACTTTTCCAACATATAATTTGACTTAGGTATGGTTAAAAAATTATTAATGTCACAACTTATATTTTATTTCACTTTGAATGTCACAGTATTTTTCAACAAATATTTAAAAAGATAACTTGTGTTATCATCAGTAAAACAATGGCTACGAAATATTAAGTAGCACAAAATACTAAGACAACTGGTGACCTCAGAGGATCAAACTTTATAGTTCTGTACTTGGTGCTATGAACCGAGAGGGACCTGACTTTAAAAGAAATAAAATTTTAGGTAGGTAAAACTTTCCAGTATTATTTATTCTTCATCTTTTCAGAATTTTATTTATAGAGACAAAAACAAATTGCCCTAAATTATGGTTTATGGGGACAACCACGATGAATTTTCCTTTTATGGAAATAAACCGAAAGGGGCCGTAGAGCCGACAACCGATAGAAATGGCTCGGGGCATGGTGATGGCGCCTCATGGTGGCAGCAAAACCGGGGGGCTGAGTATGAGTCATGGTATTGTTTGGATCTTGAGTGTCCTCCAAATGTCCATGTGCTAAAGATTTGGTTTCAAGGGGGGCACTATTTGGAAGTGGTGGACCTTTGGGGCCAGTGGGAGGCTTTCAGGTCACTGGGGGCATGTCCTCAAAGAGGAGAAAGGAACCCAGCCCCTTCCTCTTTGTTTTTGCTTCTCAGCCATGAAATAAGCTGTTTGGCTCTTAGAATGTTCCCCACCACTGCCACCTAGCAGCCCTGCCAGAGACATAAAAGCATGAAGTGGAAACTTTAACACCATGAGCCCAAAGAAGCTTTTTTCTATGTACGTTAAGCATTTCAGGCACTTTGTACAATTGGGAAAAATAAATAACCTAGACCATCACACATGTGGACAAATGTATCAGCGACCGCAGGCTACAGGCATGGAGCCAAGGAAACATCCCAGGTGTGGACAAAAGGTGTAGCATCTTTCTTGCGCAATGACAAAAAACAGTACAAGAAACCTGTTCTGTGCCACAGGGGAGGTCCAGGAAAAGACAGTGAGCTTACTGAGTTCAACAGAGTTCTCACACGGTTTCTCTTTCCACTGTCTTCATTTTCCTGGGCAGATTGCTGAGATAGATGTACATAGCCCAATGCTGTGACCCTGCCAAATCCACACAGGGTGGGGCATAAAGCAAAAGTGCTAAGGAGAGAGGGATGAGACAAAGGGTGAGTCACTCTCTACTCCCTTGAGAAGCCTGACACTAAATCTCCAGCTGAGAAAACCCTGGCTTACAGCACACTGACTCTTTCCTTGTGATTGCTGGTGGAGTCCATCTCTCTCCTTGAACATTGATGCCCCTCTCGTACACAGTAGCTTCTGCAGCAGCATAGGGGTAGGATGCAGAAGTAACACTGCGCAGGGTCAGCTGTCACTTGGCACATTATCTCCTTGGCTCTGAGCAAAATGTCCTGGACTCTCTATGATATTGTTATAGATAAAAATATTTTAGCTATCTATGGATAGTTCAGTGGATGGTCAACTCGTTACACACAGCTGTTATAGATAAAAATATTTTAGCTATCTATGGATAGTTCAGTGGATGGTCAACTTGTTACACACAGCTGAACTGAACTAGCATGGTACTGAGTGTGGGAAGCCTAACTGGGGATTTTTGCCAGCAGCATATAATGCAGAACTGGAAAAGCTGTTATGAGGCTATTAAGGAAGCTGCTTGGAGAAGCTGTTGGTGTTGTTACACACTGCTGGATCTCTTGGGCTATTCTGCTGGGGGACCTTGTCATGCTGGCTTTCTTGGTAAACAGGGCTGTTCTCACTGGAGGAAGGGCTCAGAACCCCATTATTGCTGGGAATGGATAGAGTTGACTTTGGGGGAGCTCTGGGCCTCACCTTGAGCATCACTTCCTGGCTCTGGAGGGGAAGATGATGCACTGCTCAGTCTCCTGGAGAAGCTTGTCGCATTGGCTTCCCTGATGGGGACTCAGCTGTCCTCCTCACCAGAGGAGCTCAGGACTCCACTGTTGCTGAGGACAGCTGAGGGACTTTTCAGGGGAGCTCTGGTTCTTTAGTGTTGCTTCCTGGCTCCAGTGCAGATCCCTCAGCCTGCTAGCACAGATCCTCCATCCTGCTGGCATAGACTTTCTTGCTTCCACCACTGACCTTGGGCCTTCCCAGCATAGATCAATGAAGTGGGCCTGCATGAGACACTGTTGAGAGCTCTAGGCCTCCAGTGGCACTTGATGGAGGAATTGATATGAGCTCTAGGTTTTCAGATGAAATAATGCCAGATGTTAAAATACAGGCCCTCAGCTGGGTTCTTTGGTCTTTAGTGCGTGGACAGATTTCCTGCACTTTTTATATACAATTCTTTGGGTGATTATAAAATAATCTTAATAATGTGTGTCCTGTGCTGTCTTATTCCTCTTGAAAACAAAACTCAAACCATGACACCATCACAAGACCACTCTCAATTCCCATCCATTGCACAGGCCCAGGGTCTGGGTCTTCTTGAGTAATCTCTTCAACTCATGGCACATTTGCTGTCATACCCCACTGTGACAGTTGAGGTTGTCCCAAGTAACAAGAGAAAGTTCATTAAATATATAACCTATAGTGAAGCTATCTTTTTTGAACATTGCTTTACGGTATAGTGTGGCCAGAAGTTGGTAGATCTGAATGATACAAATTTCAATTTTTCTGCTCTGGAATCACTGTACTTTGCCCTAAGTTCTCAGTCTCTCTGTATTGGTTAGAAGAACCAAAAGCAAACGTAGGTAATTATTCAGGAAGACTTACTAGATAGACTGACAGAACCAGATGGAATAGTCTACAGGGCTGTGTTCTGGCTAGAAAGCCATAGGGACCAGTAGCTGCTCAGGGAAAGAATCTCAAAGCCCTAGAACAAAAGGGATCAAGTATACAATATTAGTTTGAGAACGAAGGATCAGAAGCTTCTGGAAGGTCACTGACGTGAGCCCGTGTGGAAGGGCCGAAGAAGCTGGAGTCTGATATCCGCAGGAGATGGCAGTCGTAATTACACGACAGCTCGGGCAGAGTACAGCTTGTGCAGCAGGCCCGCTTCCTCCTCCTTCTTCCTGTGCCAGCCCACTCGGACTCAAGCATATTAGACGGTGCCTCCCACAGTTAGGGGAAGGCTTCCTCATCAGTCGGCTGACCTATGTGTCAATCATCCCTGCGCAACCCCTAGACTGACCCATAAGTGTGTCTCACTAATCTGCTAGACATCCTTTAGCTCAGTCAGGTGGACAGTAATGATCACTAGTCACACTGCTATGAAATCAAGAAAATTCGCATCTATTCTTTTTTAATAGGAGTTTTGCACATTCAGAGTTCATTTTTGTTGTCGTTCTTTGTTTACTTTGTCTCCACTCTTTTGCTTCATCTTTCAGTTCTCTTGTCATTCTTACAGTTGCTTAATTTCATCATTTATCTCTATGGCTCCTGGGCCATTTTCTCTGCCTTCATCTAATTACTGGAGCCCATACCTGTGACCATTGCCCATCTGTCCATCTGTCCATCTAACCCTCAAGACATTGCGAGGCCAACTAATAAGTTTATACTCCTAATTCTCTTAGGATTTTTTTTGCTGTTTCAGTCATCCTGAGATTTTTCCTCTATCCCAAGTTCTGCTGTTTATCAACAAACAAAAAATGTTAGTGCATTATTTCTAAGGATTGGTAGAAGAAGGTGGGCAATGGTAGCACCATTTTCCAAGTTATCGAAAGTAGAAAGCCCTACATAGAACTTGTATGGAGAAACATGTAATTTAAACAAATCTAAAAGAGACTTATGGGAGCAGAACCATGGTCACAAGCAAGCATGCACACATGTGCACACACATACACAGGAAACTAAAGCATACCAAAGACAGAGAGGAAATATTTAAAGAAGCTCATGCTAGGCATGGTGGAGCACATCTATAATTTTGGTTATTTAGGATGCTGAAACAGGATGTTAACGTGTTCAATCCTTGATAATTCACTAAGACCTAATAAATAAATAAATAAATAAATTTCAAAATACAAAAAAAAAGCTAGGAATGCACATTAGTACCCTCTAGGTTGAATCCCCAGCAACACCAAAAATTAAAATAAAATGAAACCCACTGGACAGGTCATATATCACCTTGAACCAGAAAAAGTGGAAATTATGCCCAGAGGAAAAAGTCATTACTTACAGAAGAACAAGTATACAAGTATTTTCAGATTTATCATCAGCAATAATAAAGGCCAAAAGGAATAAAATATTTTAAACTGAAGAGGGAAAATAATTGCAAATATAAAATGTTACGCTTACTTGAATAAAAGTTAAGAGTGAGGACTGGGGAGATACGTTGGCAGTCTAAGCACCTCCCTGGCAAATGCAAGGACCCAGATTCAGTCTCCCGTACTGTATGCCACGCCGCCGTGCCAGCCACCAAAGGCAGATGTGGTGCACATGCCTGTGATACCAGCACTGGGCAGGCTGCGACAGGAGGCTCACTACGAGTCTGAGCTGCATAGTGAGAACCTATACCAAATAAATAAATAAATAAATAAGATTTTTTAAAAATTAAGAATGAGAGCAAACTAGAGATACCCACTGAACAAACATTTAGGGCTCATCACTTACAGATTTAGCTCAAAGAAATGTTGAGAAACATTCTTTAAGAAAATAGAAATTAACTCAGAAAGATGGAGTGGACTGGATTCAAGCATACGGGGAAGATCATTGCAAACTGTGGTAAATCCTAATACATGCAACAAGATTCTGAAATAAGCCCTCAGAGACTTTATTATTGAAGCTGAAGAAAAGAAAGGAAAAAGTATAGTATCCCCTTACCATATAATATAGCAGCAAGGGTTGGAAAATAGCTTGCCCTCAAATAAGTAGCTGCACAATGACGTATGACCTCCCATTTCCACCTCTACCCCAGTCAGAAGGACAATAGCATTGGAAGGATCAAGAAAACCTCCTATGTGCTTTGTGGAGAACACGGTGTATTTGGAGACAACTCTTTTCTCCACTCTTTTGAAGTAAGGGACATATCCTCACAGAGTCTGAGCCCCACAACCCTGGAGACAATCCCAAAATACCAAGTTTTATGTCCCTGTTTCTTCCCTTTTGTTTCTTGGAGCTACTATTTTCATCTCTTGGTAAACTTGGAGTCCTGTCTTATATAACGCACAGTCAACCAGTTATCAGCCTTTAAAAGGCCAATTCAAAAATTATTAGACCTATCAACGTAACTGCATTCACTTTTTCCCTCAAAAAAGTTGTATTTTCTTGCCTTGTGCATTGAAAAAAGCCTCAAAAGCAATGACACTGTGCTAGCAAGGGAGTCAGCCATCAGCTAAGAGATGAAATTCCATTTTCTACTATAAAGAACCCAGGCTTCTTGATTTTTTTTCTTCAAAGAAACATACCAAGTGGACCTGAGATATCTTATTAAGCTGGAAAATCAGGAAGCTAAGCCAAACTGAAAAACTTGAACAAAGGATAAATGAATGCATTAAAAAAAAATAAAATGCTTTTTTTTTTTTTTTTTTTCCAGTACTGGGAGCGAAACCAGTGCTTTCATACTGAGCTACATTCCAAGCCCTTTATTTCTTATTTTGACACAGGGTCTTTCTAGGTCATTAAGTTTCCCAGGCTGGGTTTGAGCTCATGATCTTGCTGCCTGAGCCTCCCAGAGTGCCTTTAAAATTCATGCCTTAGAGTAATATTAAAGATCCATAATGCTGCTATGATATGAGAACTTAAAGCCACATTGGGCATCATAGGAGGCTGATAAATTATTGACTCAAAATGAAAACGAAAATCAAAAATTTTCCTTTCCACACAGCCGTAGTACAAATAATTGAGAAGAGAACATTTTTTCTTTAAAATGCACAAAGAATTAAACACTTTGAAAAGCAAACTTTGGAAGCTATAATGAAATAAAGGCCAAAGATAACACTTATTATAAATGTTAAAATTATCAGAAGAAATGTCATTTGCTAATTTGATAATGAACTGAAATAACCTGAACACATTGATTTACCTTGACATCACTGAGAAGGGAATGTCCACACGTATCTGTTATTTTGTAACACAGTAGGAAAGACACAGCACCACAAAGAAGCATTCTCCAGTCCACCTCCATCCCTGCATACGTATTAAACCAAAGCCAAGTATGAGGAGCTTGAATCACTATACTTTACTACCAATTTACATGACCAAATAGAAGACACATGGAAAAGTACTCACGTATTGAAAGAAAACACTTGCTAGAATCCAGAATGGAGTCTTTCTAAGTGAAAATAGAATGAATTAGTTTCTAGATCAAGTCAAAAGAATTGAAAGAACATTGGGGAATAGAGTAAAAGATAAAAGACAACCAATTCAAGAGCTGCATCTTGGATGGATGTTAATTCAAATCTGCTAAAAGCAAAGTAAACATTTTAGGCAGTTGAACAGTTGCCTACTTCGACCTATGGGCTGAGTGTTTAAGAATTTTTCTGTCTTTTTTGCCTGATGGAATATATAACAGACATCTGCACATGTGGACAAGTTATGATTTATTATTTTATTTCTCATAAGATGTTTAAAAAATCATTTGTGGCTATCTAACATCTTTGCCTATCTTGCTCACATATTATTAACTTCCTTCATTTAAAGTCCTTTCTCTCCAAAGTGGAAAAGAAAAAAAAATCTGTACCTTTCAACACTGAAGTAGCAAGGTTTGCAACAACAAGACTCACACGGGTCCCAGAGGCCACTGTGAGGCGAGTGAATGGGAGAGGTGAAAGGGCAGAAGCAATGGTGAGACTTCTGGGGTCAAATCGTGAAGGTCACTGTGTTGGCCTAGAGTGGCTTGGGCACTAATCCTGGCTGGGCAGCTTCAGATTCCAGCTCTCTTGACCTCCTTAGATTCCTTTCTGCTTCAGCTGGACAGGGTGATAAAGTTTGCCATCGAGACCCCTCAGTATTAGTCACTCTAAACTTTTGCTGTTTCTGTGGTCCACTGGATAAAGCTCTGTACTTTCCTACATAGTGAACTGGTTTGTTGTTTGTTTTTGATTCAAGGAAGCACAGGAATGGCAGGGTGTGTTTAAGTATGGGTTGGTTATGCCTTTAGAGGCATCAGCCTCAATGCCTCAGGTCTGCTCCCCACTTCATTCAGTCCCATGCATCCATTTCCATCCCCATGTAGGCATTAAATTCACAACCCTCAGACCCTACTCTAGCACTCATGTCAGACTTGAACTCTGCTACATCTCAGTATTGGACACATGTCCTGAGTTACATATGCAGTCCAGAATATCTGTGGGAGAACCTTCATTTATCACAAACTCTGAACATCGAAGTCATTGCAACACAATGGTCCCACTAATTCCACCCCTCACCTTCCCTGACTGTAAAAAAAAAAAAAAAGTCAGCATATTATGGCCTACTCTCTATTTTTGTAAATAAAGTTTTATTGCAACACAGCCATGTTCATTATGGCCTGCTCTCTATTTTTGTAAATAAAGTTTTACTGTAACACAGCCACATTCATTCGGACATGTCTTCTCTATTATTACATTGAAGCCATGATCAGCGTTAAATAGTTACAAAATGGTCCACATGACCCAAAAGCCTACCATGTTTACTATTTATCCATTTATAGGAACTGTTTCCCAATTCCTGCCCCTCTAGATCAGAATGGCCTTTCTAGAAGCTTGTGATTATTTCTTCTTGTTTTAAGTCAGAAGTAAAAAAATTGGCATAAAATACAACAAAGTATGGAAAGGTGGACATTGATTTTAATTTGGCTTTCTCCTTGTGGGGGGCAGTGTTTGGCAGCTCAGGGCACCGCAGCATTAGGAGTCCTTTGTGTAATATCCACAAAGGTAAAATGCAAAGGAAACCATTTTCAGCATGTCAAGGAAATGATAGGGACATAGGAATAAGCAGACCTATGACATAATTTTGGATTTGTTAACATGTACACAGAGATGCTTCATCTAACATCACATAAAATCTGTTCATTTCTCCCTCTCTTCATTTACCATCTCCTCTTAACCAATAGGGATATGCTCCAGGTCCCCTCACGGATGCCTCAAGCTCTGGATATAACCTAACCCCACATACACTATGGTTTTATTCCTTATATGCAGGAACCTACGAGAAAGTTTAACTGGAGAGTTAGATACAGGAGGAAATCAATAGCAATAATAAAATAGAACAACTCAAACAACAGAGTGTAAGAAAACCTCCAAAAATGGTCTCTTTGGTAAGTAAATAATAAAAATGGTCTCTTCTTTTAAAAACTCTTATTGTACAAGACTCACCTTTCTCATCTCGATAATGTGAGATACGCCTACCAGTGAGATGAAGTTTTGAACGATGTGGGCCTTGTAGCAAAGGTATTGCGACACAGCGTTCAGGGGCCTGGTGAGGCTCCTTGGTCATTCACGCTGTGGTGTGCACAGTTCTTCTGAAAAGTGAAGAACCACTAAGCGAGTCAGCGGTGGGTATGCTGGACCACAGGACAGCTTGACCTTCTAAAAGATTTCATTATTTTATTCAAAATAACATTAATTTGGGGCTGGAAATATAGCTCAACAGTCTAAGTGCCTACCCAGAAAGCACAAGGACACAGGTTAGATCCCTGGTAGCACGTGCTGTGCTGGCTTGCTGGCCACAAAATCTGGACACAGTGGCACTTGCCTGTAATCCCAGTGCTGGGAATGACTGAGACAGGAGGATCAATATAAGTCTAAGCCCTATAGCAAGGCCCTGTACCAAATAACTAACTAAATATTTTTAAAAATTAAAAAAGAACATTAATATTAAAAAATAATTTTTGATCACATTAATTTTGAAAATTAATTTTTGATGTCTGCAATTTTTCATTTAGCATTTTGGATTCACATTGAACTGTATGTGTCTAAAGTGAAGGACAGTGGAACTGTGGATAAAGGTTGGAAGGACTGCTGTGCTGCTGTTTATCTTCTTTGTTTTTCGGAACCGGGGATTGAACTCAGACCCTTGCGCTTGCCA
Organism: Octodon degus; assembly: GCF_000260255.1. Classification (NCBI taxonomy): domain Eukaryota; kingdom Metazoa; phylum Chordata; class Mammalia; order Rodentia; family Octodontidae; genus Octodon; species Octodon degus. The sequence continues at coordinate 3,020,384 of NW_004524579.1, forward strand.
GGCAAGCACTTATTCTACTGAGCCATCTCCCTGGCCCCCACTGCTGTGCATCTTAAAGCTATTTTCTTCTTTCTTCCCAAAACTATTCCTAACTATGTTTAATGCAGAAGCATCCATTAAATTAAGAGTGAAACTGGGGTTTGATCCCTGATGTGCAGTGCTGGCCTCATCCCTGGAGCATGCTGAGACAGGGATTGAGACTGGGCATGGTGGCATGTGCCTGTAATCCCAGTGTTTGGGAAGCTGAAAACAGGAGGATCACTCTGAGTCCAATCTGTGTAATGAGATCCTGTAGACCCTGTAATAACTACATAAAAACAAAACAAAAAATTAAGTGTCAAAATATCTGGTAACTAAGGATCAAAAAGATTAATTGTTCAAGCCTCATTCACTTATTTTTCAGTGAAATTATCATTAAGACAACAACAAGGCATGAAGTTTCCACAAAACAGGGGAGAGTGCCTGGGAAATCCAAGCCCTCGAAGCTGCTCTACCTGTAAACTTGAAGAAGTGACAGAATCTTGTGTAGTCTCAGTTTTCTACACTTGCAGAATGACTGGTCAAGGTAACCATCTCTTTAATCTATTCTCAAAATTAAATTGATCTGTGCAGAGCACCTAGCTTACTGTTTGTTACATTAACAAGTAAACAAATTATAGCTGTGGTCATTATAATGGGCAAGCATGAATGTTATTAGTGACTGATAAAGGAACACCAGACCCTCCCTATACATGGACAAGGAGTTTTCTCCCAAAGTACAGGAGAATGAGGAGAATCCTGGCAATGCTGCTGCTGCTGAAGAAGAACTAGGAAGAAGACTATGGACGAGCAGGGAAGGAAGAGGATGAGCAGGAGGCTACTTTCCTCTGTCCAAATTTCATATATTAGGAACTATTCATCTGAGATAGCAATGAGTTCTATTTTAGTCATTATTAAGGTTTGCCTCCCCCCGCCCCCAGCATTGGTCACATATCCTGAGTTACATACATAGTTCAGCATGTCTCTGGGAGAAACCTTGTTTCCTGTTGCAAACTCTGTGAATGTCATTGAGACACAATTGTCCCACTAATTTTCCATGTAAGTGTCCCCACCTTCCCTGAATGCTATTCTGTAACAGATCTCCTTTCTGCTTCTCAAGGAAGCTGGGTCCCAAGTATTATTCTCAACGACACCTAGGACCAGTAGATCTATTTCTTCAACCCGGTACATAAGTACCTCAAATATCACCAAAATTTGCCCATGTTTCACCCAAATGACCTCTTAGAAACAAGGGCCTTGTTCTCTGGGGCTGGGGAGATGGCTCGGTAGGATAAGCACTTGACTGGCAAATGCAAGGATCTGAATTCAGTCCCCGGTTCCGCCAAAAAAAAAAAAAAAAAAAAAAAAAGAAAGAAAGAAAGAAACAAGGGCCTTTCCAGTGTGGAGAGGGAGACTTAGGTGGAACTGTGCTTTTTCTTTCTAATTATTGTCACATTGGCAAGTATGTGAACAAGGTGTAATTCCTTGTTAAGTGTGGAAACTTGAATTGGACAGGAGGATATGCATGAAAAGGGACCACCACCAGGACAAGAGCCAGTGAGTATCTCTGCGTGTCTTGGAATTTACCCTGCAATGTTTTATTGTCAACATTATGCTTTCTATGTCAGCAAATACTGAATAAGAAGTCTGGCACCAAAGTCTCAAACACCAGTAATTACCTCACTGTTCCTAAGTTCTGTATTCACTTTACTTCTTGAGCTCCAGCGAGGTTATTTTCTCACATCTATTTACGGTCGCCCTAGCAACTCACACACAACTCCTGGCTGCAAGGAGATTTTAGCCTAAAAGGAGAGCAGAGTAAGCAGTCAGGTGCATCCAATGTACTGAGCTATGCAATGGGTGAGACGTCTGGCACATTCCAAGGTGGGCTGCAATTCGCTGCTGGATTTGTGAAGAGAATCTTTGACCAGGACTTCAGTGTCACCCATTAGCATCGCACATCACAGCCACATTCCCACACCTAAGGATCATGCACCAACATCTGGCATTACTCGAATTTACCTGACTTTGTGTTCGGTCAAATACAGGATCCCCAACCCAGTTAGCCTGCTCTACCATCCAGGTGTGTCCATGGTTCAAATCAAGTAATTCAAAGGTAGATCTGCTTCAGATTCCTCACTGATTCAAGTTTTATTTTTCCAGTGATGCATTTGGTACAAGGTCTCACTATGCAGCTTTGACTCATAGTGATCCTCCTGTTTTCAGCCTCCCCAGTGCTGGGGTTACAGGCATGCGCCACCACGCCCGGACTTGGTCACTAGTTCAGCGTGCCCCAGGATCAGAGGCTGGCATAGTATGTAGGACTGGGGATTGAACCCTGGTCCCTGTGCCCACCGAAGCAGGCAATTAGTCCTCTGAGCTATCTCACTGGCCCTAATTCAACTTTATGAGTGAAAATAAAGTGCTCTTTAAGAGTAGCAGTGAAAACTGCCAGTCCAGTTGTCCCTGTGGGAAGGTGTTGGTGCCTTCTGGTTTGCTCTGTTCCTCACTCTCCCTAAAGCGCAGTCCAGTGAAAGCTAGCAGGACTTGAAAGAGTCAACAATGATGTCAAAGTAAGCAGGTAAAAGTGAGAACATTGGTTATGACTAACCCTGAGACTGGTTGATTGAAAAGTTAATTCAGTGATACAAGCTTTCATTCCATCTCTAGAATGTGCACCAAATATTTCTCTGACCTTTTGTATTTCCCATCATCTTATACATATATTCAAGCCCCAGGCATCCAATTGCTTCTTTCCACCTTTTACCTCTTGTTCCTCCTCTATAAAAAAGGAAAGCAAATATCTTGTTCTGTTCAGTGTATGCAACCTGCCTACGCGCTAATTAGCTGCAACTACCCTCAAGTTTAATTTGATGCCTTTTTCCTTCTGTATGGAAAATTTGTTCCTATTTTCAAACTCAGTACCCTTGAAGTGTCTACAACCAACCCTGCCTGAGCTGAAAGCAGATCCCTGGGAAATCAGAAGAAGGAAAGGGAAAACAGCAGTGAATTGAGAAAGATGTTGGGTTTTGTTTTTTGAAGTCTGAATAGATTATGTCATTAGCCCAGTTTCTGGCCCACTGGTCTGTAGAATGAGCACCCCTGGGTCACTGAGGTTCCAGGGCATCGGCTGGGCTCCATGCTCCACCTCTTCAGCTGTTGAGTTCATTGCTACAGCCAAGACAGACTTTCCTCTATTAAGACAGATTGAGGTAGAGAAGCTTTTTAATTGTATAGCATGTACCTTGTCTGTATTTATTTATCCGCTAACAACCAATTCATCAGTAAAATCGAAGGAAAAGTTCTTTGATCCCCAAGGACAAAACTTCCCTTCACCCATCAATCTTCATCTATTCTACTGTAATTATGGGTTATTTACCCAGGTCTCCTCTCCCTGGCAGTTCACAGCAAAGACATCCGTCGCTAACAAATGAGGTAACACACAAGGTGATTTGTCATTACTGCAGGTCATTAGCTCTTACGTGTTCAGACTTGTCTTTTTTACAAGAACCATCTTGGGGGTAGTGCTGGACCATGAAAGATTTGGGAGTTTGGTCTTTGTTTGGAAGGAAATGGTCTACTTACATTTTCCAGCTACACACATACTCACACACAACAAACCTCACAGGCAAAAAGTCTAATGAGTAAAGAAAATCAGAAAGATTAATTATTGCTTGGTCAACACAAAAAAGGATATTGAAAGCAGTTATTTATTTCTAATAAAAGGAATGACAACTTTACACAGTTAGAGGACATCCCCACGTCGACATTTTGTTGACGGTGGCATCATTTTGTGCTTTTCTCGGTCAGTCCTTAACGGGGAGGGTATACATATACTGAGTCCTGCCTTGGAGCTGAGACTGCAGTCACCATCCTAGAGGGTCCCAAGGAAAGTGTGCACACTGCCTGCTCAGCTTCCTGCTGAGAAAGTGTACCTGTGCTGCCCCCTAATGGCTGTCACCTCGAAGGTTCAAGGCTGCCTGCCCTGAGCAATTGCACAACCTCGTCAGGCTCCTGGCCAGGTACAAAGTACAAAGACACACACAAAGCCAAGCTCATAGCATCTTTTCCAAATGGATTGCCATCTCTCAGCAGCATAAGAACTGTTATTTTTTTCTGCATTTGTATTTGACTTGAGAAATTTTGGAGCTCTCAGAAGCCAGTGCCAGTACTCTTTGTTAGATAGATTATGGAACAAGAAGAAGCCTGCTCTCAACAGGGAAATATTACTATTTTCTGATTTCTATACTAATACGTATTTGTATGTTTTCACTGAGAATGAAGATATTTTTCATAAACTAAGCGGGACCTTGAGTTCACAGCAGTGCCCTTTGAGGGCGCTGATATTCTACCCATTCATCCCTATCTATGTGCATTTTTGTATGTATATGTGTGTGTCACTAATTCTCCTTGAAAGCTGTAGGTTCATTAACTTGAATATCTTGATCTGTTTCGGTTGACTCCCTATGCCAGATTATTAATGCCATTTACATAGTCAGTGATACTGACAGAAGTTAAAACCAAATTCTTAATCCCAGATTGACAGTCAGAGCTCCCAGGTTTCCTACTTTTAGACTTAAGTTTTAATTGACTCCAAAGAGCTAAAGGAAAAAGTAGAGAAAGCACGATGGCTTGGCTATGTTTGGCACGCTCTTCAGCCCAGGGGCCTGACCTCCGATTACCCCCGAAGTTTGACAGAGGAAAGAATCAGCTTATAATTACAGGCAAGTGAAAAGAGGAAGGCTCCCTCCACACAGCCCAGGGAAGACCTGCATCTAAACTAGCTGATCATGTCACATAAATATTAATAACACTGTTTAAAGTGGCATGTGGTTCTACTGGCCACGCCTCGCCCAGAGCAGCTTCTATGGCCCAGCTGCTAGTTGCTGTCTCCGAGATCCATTTATAAATAATTGAAGTGTTTAGTGTGAAATTACCACCCTGTACATGAAAGAGATCATTGTGCAAGTGCCCATCAGATGGGAAATCCCAAATTACTGTTCGGTTGAAGAAGATGAGGCTGGCTATTTCATCTGTGTGTGTGTGCGCGCGCGCGTGCATGTGTGTGTGACACACACGTACACAGATGTTTGCATGTACATCAGCAGTCTCCTATAGGAGAAAGGGAGAGAATAATGCTGTTTTCATTGTCCCTTCATCTCCTCCACGTGGATGACCTAGGTCGAGGCACCGGCTTTAACCTGAAGCCCTCGAACTTTCTTCTATCTGAGAAAACTGGATTAGAGTACAGAAGAAGAAAATTGAGAAAGGCAAAAGCAAAATGTCAAAGAGTGATGGAATTGCAATTACATCACAGAAGTGTGCTGTGAACAGTTAAAGAAAAAACTCAGTTCATGCACATAAAAAGAATCTCCAGTGACATTACTTTAAGAGATATGGAGAAGATGAACTGCATGAGACATCAGGAGAAAGAACAAAGTATAATTCTCAAATCAGAAATAGTAGTTTCTGAGCAGGTAGGAGAGAATCCATACAAACAATTTCTGAGATGCTGATGAAACTACTTTAAAGAGGTTGGTGCAAGAGATTTAAAAAAAATAATAAGTAATGTATTTTACTCTTTAAAACTTTCCTGAGAGAACTCATTTTTCAAAGTAAGAAAACATTGCTTCCAAAGCCTGTGTTTTTGGGCCAGCCAGATAGCTCAGCAGACTAAAGCGCTGAGATAGCAAATGAAAGTGGGTATGGAGGTGCACGCCTGTAATCACAGCACTTTGGAGGCTGAAAGCAGGAGGATCGCCACGAGTCTGACCTGTGTAGTGAGGCCCTGTAGACCCTGTACTAAATACATTAAAAAAGCATGTGGTTTTTTTTTTTAAAGAGTAGGAAGAATTTATTGAAAGAAAGAAAGCTTCTATCTGAGAGGGACATAAGGGGGCCCAGAAAGTAGATTGCCCAACAACCCTGCTTCTCAAAGGTCTTTTATTGAGCAAAACCATGAAGTGATGCGGGCTCAACATGAAACAGAACTATAATCAATCCATAAGATTACAAGATAGTCACTTAGGTGATACTGATCCAATGGCAACTCATAACATGGGTTGAGGTGGCACACAATCATAGTCAACCAATATTTTTATCAGCAAATATTTATTGAGAATCTTTCCTGTCTAAAGTATTGTGCCAGACTCTGTGAGGGGTTCAAAAATTTATAAAGCCGGGTCTCTGCCCTCAATGAACTTATAACACACAGAAATGTTGCAGTAAAATAAATCCATGTTCCTGTATCGATTTTTGGATCATATCTAATTCAAAAGGACTCTAGACAACTCTTTCCAATAGCTTGCTCAGTTTCTACTGAATCTTAAATATGTGAAATGCAATAGAGTTTTTTGAAAAATATATATTATAGCTGTAAAGAAAGAGATGACACTAATGATAAAGGTTGAATTCACAACTCCACAACTTTACCTCCCGATAGCAGTTGGGCAACTTGGAAGAACCATGTATAGTTTCTCAGAACAGCAAGAAATTCCGAGAAGGATAAGATAGAGTTCAATTGTTCTATTTAACCTCTAGAGCCCAAGCTGTCAAAGGAGAGACTTCTCACTGGACTGGGACCTCAGAGAAGGGAAAATGAGAAGAAAAGCCAAAGCATATTTCTGGTATATTCAAAAGCTCTATTACCTGGAACTACTCAAATAGGCGGATGCTGAGACAGCTGCTATGATTGAAGAAATAGCATCGACCTCATTGGCTCACGACCCCCTCGCAGCTGCATTCAGTTACTCAGCTCAGCGTTGGCGCTGCCCGAGCTTCCAGTCACTGTGCTCAGCCAGACTGTTGAGCTGAAGCATTTCCAGGTTTCTGCACGTCTCTGTGTCCCACAGAAATCCACGGGGGTGGCACACATGCTCTGCTCTTCAAATTCAACTTCCCCTGGGAATATGACATGCATCTTCGGTGGCGTAATGTGGGAGGTGAGGGTATTATATCCTCTCAGGCAGCTGTTCTGTGCTTAAATGAATGTTATATCTGTCAAGGGTATTGGCAGGATGGAGAGAGAATCTCGGAAAATGGAACACAGAAAAGGCAAGGGACTAGGAGTACTTTTCTATCTGCTTGTTGTGTTATGTACTTCCCCCCACTAATCTAGGAAGGTCACTGTAAAATTCTCTGTTCATGCTTTCTACCCATTGTTTTATTTCATCACTTATTCTTTGGACCATTGTTCTAAGATCATACATGGGTTTCATACATACAGAGTAGTTGCTCCCAAGGTCACAGCCTATCAACAGGAAGATGATTTCAGCGGAATTGTTGCTAGATAGGTGGACAGACTGTGTGTTAGTGCATCACGAAGCCAGCTCCCTCACCATTCCACTCTTTCCTCTTATCCATTGGCTCAAACTATGACCTCTCCAAGAACATGGCCCCAGATTCAAGAGTTAAAAACCCTGGACAGATTCAATGTCACCTCTGCTCATGGACTCTTCTGGGTCAGTCCAGGAAATGCTCTGCAGCACAAAGATCCGAGATGCCCTAAAGCACAACACTACCTGGTTGAGTTAATTAATCTGCCAGTTCATTCATTCTCTTTTTATGTGAAGGTACGTGTGTGGTTAAAGAAGGACCATTTCCAAGATAAAGATGATTATTCTGACCTTGGGGAGCTCAGCAAGCAAAATGTTTCAAAACCATTCTCCTCTGGTTCTTGAAATTTTCCATTCACTTTGAAGGTGTTCATAGTTTGCAAGGAAATACCCACAGCTCTGGCTACACACCTAGAAAACATATTATCAGGAAAAGCTGCTGAGCCCTATGCCATCAAGTCAGGCACCAGAGTCCCCCTTATTTTTCCTCTTTGCTTACCAAACTTTTGTCTTTTTAATACATCTGACACTCTACTGTGCTGTGACATCTTTGCAAACAAGAAATATTTCTGCTCCAGTCTTAGAAATGCAGGACCCTAGCCTAGTATCTGGAAGAGTTTCTAAGTGAAATAACCTGAAAACATATTTCCTATATCATAAAGTTATACTCCCCTCAATATAAATTGCAAAGCTTTGCTCCTTAATTCTTATCAACTAAACAACAATAAAATATTTAGAGTATTATTGGTCTAACAAGGGAAACAGTCACGTATGAATGCATATATACAAACTAAAACTAACTAAAGAGACCAGCTTTACTTCTGCTAGGAAGTGATTTTTAAAATACAAGAAAAGATAAAGGCCTATGTGACAAAGATGCAACTTTAATTTTGCTGACACCTGACAATAAATGTCAGCGTGGACATAGGGATCTTAATACAACAAAAGTCCCAAAGACATTTTTATCATTTTTTTCTTAATGAGAAAGGAAGATCTACATTTTGGGGAGATATTTTAAGAAAGAAAGACAATATTTAGTTCCATTTAGTTTCACCACATGGAGCTTTAATGTGCCTTAGTATTGAAATTCACCTTGTTTATTACATTGCATACTAAGGGTGAGCTATGCTTTTAGGAAGAACTGAGATCCTCTGTCTGTCTATAATCTTAACCTCAGGAGTTTCTTAAATAGTGAAAATATAAAGTGCTTTAAAATAGGCTAGATGCATATGCTTGTTATGCACACAGAGAGCTAGGCAACACATGACCTTTCTACAACCCTTGAACAATAGAATTCATAAGAAAAAAGAACACATTAGAATTAAGTAAGCCTGGGGCTGGTGAGATGGCTCAGTGGTCTAAGGCACCTACTTGGAACAAGCTTGGCAAAGCACAGGGACCACGGTTCGATGCCCCAGCACCACATGCCAGCCAGTCCGTCCCCCTGGTGGACTGAGCTGGCCACACACACACACACACACACAAATAAATAAATTAATTAATTAAAAAAAAAGAATTAAGTAAGCCATTGCCCTTGAAAATGTTTTGTAAACATCAGTGCACTAGGAATCTTTTCTTCTCATTAGCATATTTCCATGTTTGAAACTTATGTGCGCTATCCCTTCTTTACCCCTTCCAGTTGGCCAGCTAGGTATAGAAAATGCATAGTGTGAAACTAAGCAAACCACTTAAATTTTCTCAGCTTCAATTTCCTCTTCTTTAAATAAAAAGTAATATCTATTAGTACTATAAATAATCAAACTATTAGTATAGTAATACTACGAGTATGTACTGTGATATATCTTAAGAGTATCAGCATATTTGAAACAGATATAAGTTATAAACAGGTATATCATCATTAGATATAATTGGTGCTCATATAACTTCTGCCATTGAAATGTAATGACATATATAAATTCAAACTTTTAAGAGCAAGATAAAATTTCTATACCAAAGAAAATAAAAAGACGCTAAGGTAATGGACAGCGTTGATGAACAGGAAAACCTGTGTTCATTCATCCTTTCCGGCCTCTCCATATTGATATTAATTTTGAAACTACCGCAAGGTGAAGCAATAAAGGCTGTACAGAAAAGAAATTTACCACTATGGTAACAGGGTAAGATATGGATACAACAAAATGCAGTACTGGCAATGACCGAGAAAGAAGAGATAACATGCTTGCTTGTGTTTCCTCCTAGCTAAGGGACAGCTTCTTAATGTGTATGCAATAGTTTTGTCCATGTGCACAACTCAGAAGTAAACAGTCAAAAATAAATAAATAAATAAAAATAAGGGCTGACCAAATAGCTCAGTGCATTAAAGCACCTGCAAGCAGGTGCAAGGGCCTAGGGTTCAATTCCCAGGCTTGCCATGCTGGCCCTGCCCTCGGGGTGCACTGTGATGGCAATTGAGAGTGGACGTCGTGGTGCGTGCCTGTAATCCCAGCTCTTGGGAGGCTGTAAACAGGCAGATCACTACAAGTCCGATCTAGCAGGGAGACCCTGAATACCCTGTAGACCCTTCCCTAAAAAAAAAAAAAAAAAAAAAAAGAAAGAAAGAAAGAAAGAAAGAAAGAAAGAGTTTAAATTTCCTCCCTCAAAATCTTTGGTAGATTGAGATGAAGTAAATATCCAGTTCAAAAATCCACACAATGAGATTAGCAAAAACATAATGGCAAATATTTTGGCTTCAGCACTGCTACCAGGCTAGGAAGTGTGCAAAAATATAGACTGTGGTTTAAGAAGCACGGTTTTGTAGATCATCAAATTTGTAAGCCCAGCCATTCCCCTCCTGCATATTTTCCCACAAGAACTGAAAACGTTATGCTGCAGCAGTATATGTGTACCCATGTTTATAGCAGCCTAATTTGTCATAGCTAAATCTTGAAGACAACCCAAATGCCCATTCATTGAGGAACAGATAAAAATGATGTGGTATGTTTATACAATGGAGTATTATTCAGCTATAAAAAAAGTGTAAACGCAAGAATTTAATGGGAAAAATGGAAGCAACTAGAGACCATACTCATAAGTAAAATAAATCAGACCCGTACATGTAAACAGTGTATTGTCTCCCTAGTTTGAGAACCTAAAAGAGTAAATAAAATCTGAAAGTTACAGTAGATACTGTGAAAGGGCAAGAAACTGTTCAAGAACCAACAACTGGAATGAGGAAAAGCAGGAAGGAAAATATACAGTATAGCTTGGATAATTGTACTGCTGATTCCTGCTGGTCTATTGAAAGGACTAGTTAGCATTTTATAAGTTTTAACCAATTTTGCATGCTTATATAATCTGAACAACTAATTTGAAGACAATCAATATGCAATACAGGGCTGACCTGATAGCTTAGCAGACTAAAGCACCTGCTTAGGCAGAGCACAGTGGCCAGGCTTTGATCCCCCGTGTGCTGTGCCAGCCCAGCCCAGTGGCACACTTAGAAGGTGATTTAGACTGGCTGTGGTACCATGTGCCTGTAATCCCAGCACTTGGGAAGCTGAAAACAGGAGAATTATATGAGTCCAGTCTACATAGTGAGACCCTGTAGACCCTGCCCTAAGTACAGGGGGAAAAATGCCATACAACAACTCTTGTTGAATTCCAGGAATTCTGTTTAGTGAGACTTTGTATTATTTTCGATTATTTTACTATTTTTAATTATTTTTTAAAAATTAAAAAATTTAAAAGAATTATATGAGCTTAGTTTTGTTAAATTTATTTATAACTTATACTTATGTGAAACAAAATAAATGCTGATATTTGGGAGGCAGTCTTTCTCAATTTAGCTAATGTTCATCTAAATTGTTGAATTTGTTCCACAATTAACTGGTGTACTCTTCTGCAATATCTAAAAATGATTGTAAAATTTTGTTCTCTAAGTATATATGTAATGCCCACTGTTTTTCTTGATTTGTTGTTTGGTTTTTTGATCCACTATTTCTTGACTGATTCACCTCTTAAAACACTGATACTTTGGGTTAATCCATAATCTCATTGGTTCTCAGTTGAGATGTGGGGTTTAGAACCTTTTTCAATTGATTAAGTGCACATTGAGAAGAAATAGAATTCTAAAATCACCTCTATCATGCAAAAGAAGCTGGTTCTTGACATTCAGATAATTTAAGAGCAATTAAAAACACATATAGAGACATTTTCAGAACTCTAATTGCTCCAAACTTATCTACTCAAAGTCTTTATGATCCATTTCAACACTTTTGTGACATCATCAATGAATGCTGGAATTGAACAGTGTCACCACTGTTCTCAACTCTAAGCCATCACCCGAGCTGGTGCTTGCCTTTCAGAGCAATGGCCCCATTTTCTCCCTGATTACTGCACCGTCCGCAGATCTGCACCCTGTGACCAGACAGTTGCCTCAAGGACAGCTAGCTGTGGGAAGGACACATATTGTCTTCTAGATGATTGTTATTTTCACACATGGAAGGTGAGGACAAAACTGCAGAAAGGCCTATTTTTAAAGCTCAGTCTCTTATTTCTTTTCCCTTTACCCCAAGATCATTTACAATAACTCAGTTTGCTTACTTAAATTTATACTGAAGATGAGAGAATCAAAGAATTTCAGATCCATCCCATTGCTGCCAAATACATCTAAACTAAGTCTTATTCTTAAGGGATAATAACCCATATTAGAAGCCGAGATAAGGCAACTCAGTGTGAGCCCTGGAAGTAGAAATGGGCCTTAAAACAGCTTGAATTTACTATAATTAAACGCATTATCATTTACTATAATTTTGGGCTAATTTTTCTCTTTGGCCCTGACCATGATGTGAAAAAAAGTGAATTTCTAATTCAATGAACCTTACAATTGACCAAATTGTTGAAACCTAATACCTCATTTAAGAAATTTTGTGTTTTCATCATTTAGCACAAGTACATGTTATACTTCATGCAATCTGTGTAGAAGTTTGCACTTAGATTTTAACAAATGAAGTTATTTTAGCACAGAATCAGCTTTAGACTTTGGCAACACCCATCCTTCTCAATAAAAGTGATTCTGTAGAGAATGAAACTGCTGGGGAAACCATGGGCCTGGAAGCAGGAAGACACTGGGGGAAGGGACTGAAACTCCATCTCCTTTAAAAAATTTTTTTTAAATTTTTATTTGTGTATATATTTGTTGTATTTTAGAGAAGGGTCTGCAGGATGTTCAGGATCTCACTACTAGATTGGACTAGTAGTGATCCGCCCATTTACAGCCTCCCAAGAGCTGGAATTACAGGCGCACACCACCATCCCAGTCTCAATTGCCCTCTCAGTGAGCCCTGGGGGCGGGGCCAGCACAGCAGGCCCGGGGATCGAAGCCCTGGCCCCTGCACATGTTTGCAAGTGCTTTAATCTGCTGAGCTATTTGGCTGGCCTTTCTCCATCTACTCCTTTCAACATCACAGTGGCTGGTCCAGCAATCACTTAATCTTTTTTTAAATTTTTCATGCCTTTTGTGTGAAAGACTTGAAAGAATAGGCTTCCAGCTGAGACTGCTCTGACATGAAAAGCTATATGGCATCATTATTAATACATTTTGAGTTAATGCTGTTTCCAGGATAGAGCCAAGCACTTATTGCAAAAGGAGAAATGATTGATTTCTTTTAGTAATAAACATTGCAGTAGAGGAGGGAAGCAGTGTCACCTGCTAAACTTCACCAATGCAAACAAAAACCCAGAGATCTTCCCAATACTGGACTCACATGCTGATGGAGAAGTACTAAAGGGAATTAAGGGAAAAGAAAGGCCCACAGCTAGGTCATCTGCATGTAGACTGGTGCTTATCGTTTTCTCACGACAGAAGCACTGGTCACAAGTTGGACCAGCTTCCACTCTTCCAGTCTTGAGGACTGGAAGATGGGAAGTAGGAATAATCTCCCCAAGGGTTTACATTTCAGAGATGATGCCAAAGTTTTTGAGAAGACAATTTATGTATTTCAAACTGAGTGTGAAGACTCATACCATAATCTGAGCTCTGTGGGAGGCTGAGGCAGGAGGATCACAAATCCATGCCTAGCCTGGGCAACTTTGTGATTTAGCAAGACCTTGTCTCAAATGAAACAGGAAACATGGGCTAGGGATGTAGCTTTGTGCACAGGCCCTGCTTTTAATCCGCACTATGAGGGAAGGGAAGTGGGGAAGTGAGGGGAGCAGAGGGGAAGAAAGGGGAAGGAAAAAGTGAAACTATATCTCAAAAACAGAGAAGACACTGATCTGGGTGAGCTCTTCCGGGGAGCATTTTAAGGGCAGATGAGTTGGAGTTACTGTAAAGACACAACCTGAAACTTCTAATATCTTGCTAAAGTTTGGTCAAAAAGCCTCTTGTATCAAGAGAAGTGGACCAGTATTGGACATTCATAACCATCTGGTGTCTTGGAAGAAACTACAGCTCATATGAGAATACTTTCTACCATAGCGTAGAATTAAAATTTCAGAAGGTACAAGAAGAGTCTAGTTATGTAACAGTTTATTTCTGCTATGTCTATGAAGTTCTAGAGAAAGAAAAAAGAAGAAAATATTGGCCCAAAATACTGTAGCCAGTGGCTCTATCTCCCCATTAGAGTAATTGTGCAGAGTTATTCAAATATCTATAGCTGTGTTTATCTTAAATGACCAACAGTCAAATGTTCAGTCCATTATAACACTATTTACCCCCAAGAAAAATGAGTCAAATACGAGACTCTGGAGAGTCATCGTAGAGCACGACATGCTCATTTGCTTTGTACTAATACTCATCTTCACATAGTCTTATCACCTTATCTAAAATAAAGAATTTCAAAATGAAAGACCTTCAGAGGGCATTTCTTTGTAAAATCTTACTTTAGCATTCATGAAAAAATTTAAATATGAGTTTTTGTGAATGCAAATGAAAATATTAAAGGTGCTTAATATATTCAAAAGTCAGACTGATATTTTTTCACGCAATAATGTTAATGTGCTTTACCCTCTAGAGCAGTACCATAATTAAGCCTGTTGGCATTTCCATTTTAAACCTAATCATAAAAATTCCCTCTGAGCAATCATGTACCATTGCAAGATGTAAACCAGTAGTTTCTACTGTTTAGGAACAATATTTGAGAAAGTTTTAGCAGGGGGTCAAGTTCTAAAAAGGTAAAACATTTAGCAGAAATTTTTGCTTTATTTCACCATAGATACTTATTTGCTCTCTGAAAACTAATTTCAGTCTAATGTGTGATGTCTGTAAATAGGAGAGACACGTAGCATAAAAGCAAGACCCAAGCTTACAGTTGAAGCAGAAAATGTCATTTATTATATGCCAGTGTATCTGGTTTCATTGGGCTTAGAGCTCAAGTAATTTGGGAGGGCAATTAAGAAAAAACAAAATTGTAAATACAAAATGAGAAAAGAAAATGATTATTTAGAAAGGGAAAAGTAATCACAACAAACTATGAGGTTTGAAAGGCTGAAAATAAATCCAAAGAGATAACGAGATATTCTCATTAAATTAGCTGTTTCAGTACTCCAGTACGTTTTTCCTCATGCATTTTAGGCCACAGCCATTGGATTGCCTCTTTGTATAACCAAGAATTTGTAATATTGCCTACTACAGAAAGAATCCAATCAGTCCTTGCAATCACGTTAGCATATTTTTTCTATAAAAGGCCAGATAGAGAATGTTTCAGTCTTTGCAAGCCTTAGAGTTTCTCTCTTGTTTATTGACTCTGTTCTCAAGGTGCAAAAATAACAACAGTACATAAGCGAATGAGCATGCTACTGGTCTAATGAAACATGGTTTTCGACGATGAATTTTGAATTTGACGTATTTTTCATATGTCATGTAGTCTTGTCTTTGTTTTTGTCCAATTATCTCCAAATGTGAAGATATTTCTAAGTTTCTGGGCCATTCAAAAACCGTGAGCTATAGTTTACTACCTTGGCTCAATATTAGGTGATTAGAATTGATTAGAATTTTGATGATTTTACTAGTGATACTTTTTAACAGTTACTTTCAACTTCTCAAATTTTAATTAGTAATATACTAATATTTATGGTAGTTGTCAAAAATTTAAAAATCCTTTCATATTTGCATATTCTGCATATTCTTTTTTGTAATTTATTGTTTTTCAAATTAATGATATGTATTAAGTTTGTGATTCATAACTTTTATACAAAGGTATTTATAAATTTATCATCTTTTGTATGAGTATTTAACATTGAATCAAGAAATTTTATTATTCTTTTCAGTGCTCATATGATTAACTTGTATGTTTCAAATCAAGACTATATTCACCACTTTTATTTAAAATGTACCATATTTCCTCTTAAATATTGCTTTCCTTATGTCCTGAATAGTTTTGTACACTCAGTACTAGTATAATTTCTATTGATTTCATCAATTTGGTCACTTTTTTCAGATGTAATTTTTTTATTCTGAACTTTCTCTCAGTTCTTTAATAGACTAAATATCAAAGAAAGGATCAATCACAGCTATTTCTAATTTGAGCCCAGCTGCTCATCTGTTTTATTTATTTTTTTAAAGGTTTTTTTTTTAATTTTATTTATTAGAGAGAGAGAGAGAGAGAGAGAGTGGTGTGTGTGTGTGGCCAGCTCAGCCCACCAGGGGGCGGGGCTGGCAGGCATGTGGTGCTGGGGGATCGAACCGCGGTCCCTGATGCTTTGCTAAGCTTGTTCTAAGTAGGTGCTTTAGACCACTGAGCCATCTCTCCAGCCCCTCATCTGTTTTATTACAACATTCAGGAACATCTTTTCAAGTCACCTTCTATCAAAATGGCAGATAGAGTAGTAAGAGCTTCTCAGGAAACCCTGCCCATACGACATGTCTGCAAAGCACCTAATAGACACATCAAATGCACTAGATGTGTTCTCAAAGTATTTACACCTTAGCCAGGTACCAAACAACCACCCCAAAGCTGAACAATGTGAGGGGCAGAGATGACAGCAGTGGGCAGATTAGAAAGAACCACCACTGCTTACAAACCACATAACCAGACCTTAAGGTGGCTCTTCTGGGCCTTGAAAGAGGTTTATACACTTTATTAGTCTCCTGTTGAACCCATCTCTGATGAACGACTCAAAGGTCTATGACATAGCCAGTTGTCTACAACACCACCTACCAAATTCTGTTGACCACTCCAGCCACAAATGGCAAGAGCTCCACACCATATTTCTGAGCAAACAAATCCGAACATGGAGGTATCACAAATCATACACCAAGTTATTACTTAATATAGAAAGTGATTATTCAATTATTTATTTATTTATTTATTTATTTATTTGGTATAGGGTCTTGCTACAAAGCTCAGACTCATAGCGATCCTCCTGTGTCAGCCTCCCCAGCGCTGGGACTACAGGCGTGCACCACCACATCAGGTTTTGGTGGCCAGCACTGCATGCCCAGGGCTCTGGGCCAGCATGTCATACCATACTGGGGATGGAACTGGGTCCTTTTGTTGGCCAGGCAGGCACTTAGACTGCTGAGCTATCTCTGCAGCCAATTATTTAATGTATTTAAAAAAAATTAGAGAAGTTATCTCTTGAGAATTTTGAATATGATTTATACCCTTAGTACATTTCATTCCACCAAGACTGATAGAAAATTTTATGTCACAATAGCATCATAATTACAGCTTTAACTTTAATTATGTGATTGCACGTATTCATTTATTCTAAGAACTATACACATAGCAACTAAACAGCACAAAGAAGTAACAGACTAAAATTGTGGAGGAAAGGAATTCATGAAGTCTCTTCTACAGTAGGATATTAGAAAGGTAAATTACAAGCTCATAAAAACAGAATCTATTCTGATTTGAAATAACTACAGCCTGCCCATCACCTTTCTCCTGTACAAGACATTCCTCTCATGAGCTTCCATTGAAGGAGAAATTATCACTTGAAAATTTCAGGTTTTGGCGTCTTCCTAGGTTATAAAACAACGGCATGTTCCTAAAGATTTCTGTAAGATTCCCTCTGTGTACATAGAGTCATTTGAGGGTTAATTAATCTGTAGTTCAAACCTCTCTCTTGTCCTTTCTATCTGCCTTTCCTTTAGCCTTAGGGTCCTCCTAATGTGTTTCTACTCCTAAGCCACATGCTTTTGAATGTCTATTGTTTTCCTAATATAAACGTAATAGCTTTTTTCACTACTGTGATTATCCATGTAAAGGATAATTAACTCCAAGAAATTACTATTTTTTAAAGACTTAGATACTATAGCAACAGTACAGGTACACTGAAGTGTATTTTCCAACCTATTAAGCTAAATGCTGTACTGAATTTTAAAATACATGCCCATGGGTTTTCCTGGCTTTGAAAAAAATTAAAATACAAGATATTAAGTAAAATATAAACAGATCCAGATAATTCAAAAGAAGAGAAGTATTATTCATATTACCCCAAAACTACTTTACCATATTCTTCATTTTTGATTCTTTAAAATTATAAACTTTGGTTCGTTGCAATTACAAGTTAGCCTATGGCATTTATAATATGGTTCAATTTCTTTTTCTTTTTTTTTAAATTTTTTTATTTTTATTTATTTGAGAGAGAGAGAGAGAGAGAGAGAGAGAGAGAGAGAGTGGTGTGTGTGTGTGTGTGTGTGTGTGTGTGTGTGTGTGGCCAGCTCAGCCCACCAGGGGGCGGGGCTGGCTGGCATGTGGTGCTGGGGGATTG
>NW_004524579.1:3038491-3043451 GCF_000260255.1 Octodon degus
TCCCTGATGCCTTGCCAAGCTTGTTCTAAGTAGGTGCTTTAGACCACTGAGCCATCTCTCCAGCCCCTATGGTTCAATTTCTAAAACTCAATATGTAAAAGTGTAAAAATAGAAAAGTCTTTTCTTTCCTCATTACCAACCTTACAAAGGTATTGCTACCATAGTATACTTACCAAGATACATTTGAACCTTGTAGAAGTAATGTCATATTAGGGACATGGCTTAACCAGAGACCAAAATAGTGATGCTTTTATGGTTATATTCCCCAATATATGGCTTTTTCTATTATAAACATTTTTGTTTGTTTGTTTGTTTGTGGTGATCTGCCAGCTTATAGCCTCCAAAGAGCTACATCAGACTTGTGGTGATCTGCCTGTTTATAGCCTCCCAAGACCTGGGATTACAGGCGTGCACCACTACACCCAGTCTCAATTGCCTTCTCAGCGTGCCCCGGGGGCAGGGCCAGCATGGCAGGCCTGGGGATTGAACCCAAAGCCCTTGTACTGCTTGCAAGTGCTTTAATCCTCTGTTGGATTGACCAGCCCTATTATAAATATGTTAAGGAGTTAATTTTATGTGTAATTCTATTGTCTGAATAGTAGACATTTTCCACACTGTATTGCTTTAGGGAATATGTTTGGAGAAAATGCTTAATTAGGCAACAGTGTGAATTTTGACATCTTTCTTTACGGATCATAGAGTACTCTTTTGCTGAGGCATAACTTCAACAGTTTGATGAACAGAAAATCTATTTCGTTGATAGTGAAAACAGAATTATGAGGTCAAAGAATGGTGAGAAACAATTTTTTTTGTTTTATTTACTTTTTAATAACTGTCATCTTATAAAATAAGACCAAATTCTATGATAGCACTGAAAAATAAAATTTTTACTAAACTACACCACTCAGAAAATGTTGTGACCATTGAGTAGATAAAAACAACTTTTAATCCAAGAATTTTTCACTTTAGTTGGAAATAAGCTTGAGGCATAAACATTATGCTTCAGGAAGTCTGCAGCAATTCTGTCATTGTTCCACACATATGGTTCCTATTGAGCTTGTACTGTCAGGGACTTTCCTGACAGAGAATGTGCTAGAATTCTAGATTCATTAGGTAGGTCTTCAAAGAGCCATTTAATAGGATTATGCTAAGTGATTGAATTTCTTCATTTTTTTTTCCTATACTGATTTAAGCCCCACAATTCTAAAAAGGAAGGCCTTAGTGTAAATCAAAGGCATGACATTATACTTCTCATGGTTTCTAATTTATTAGATGCTAAATCCTAAAATGTCATTGATATACAGTACTGACACCCTAATACATATACAGCCGGGGCATCCTCCCTCTTACGAGGCAGGTCAGTGACGGCGAGCATTTAGAGACAATTGCCCAACAGCAACCCCAAAACCCACTTATTCATCGCAGAGTGCCAAAGGTGCAATTAAACCTGAATCCTGCGGTTTTAGTTTAAGAAAAGTCAACTCATACATTAAAATCTTTTGTTTTAAAAGAAAAACAAGTAGCATGGGTGCCATAGATTCATCACACTGGTCTAGGTCCTTCCTAGTATTATACTATTCAGGGCTGCTGCATTTTCAGGCATGTGCATGTGATGTGCTCCATCCCCACCCCTAGGTTCTATGCACTACAATAGCAGCAAGAAAGCCATGCTTGATGTCCTTGGTCAGCCAGTTGGCCAAGGGACCCTGTTGTTGTCATCACCCTTACACGTAGTATACTATGAAGCATATACTCTCACAACATACAAGGTGCGATTGAAAGCTTTGGTGAATGTTGAACTCTTTAAAAAGCAGGATGCAGTAGAAGACATTGCCATGAACTCCCCTGCAAGTCCTCCCTCTCATGTGGAACATGTGTACCCCTCATTTGTGCCTCTTTTTCAGCAGTGCTAGGAGTCTTCCTTCAAGACTGTCTTCATAAGGTCTGATCAAAACCACTGCAGATACTGCCGTCTCGTGTCATCCAACAAAAAGGCAGGCTCGTAAAAGCCCTACAGTGTGACTCCACGCCCCCGATTCACTGCACCTGATTCACTGCACCCGATTCACTGTACTCCTCTTGACATTTACCCAATGTCAAAATGACCACAAAATTAAACATTTTTAATTGACTCAGGATATGGAGGCAACCATAGCAGTCCCACCAAAGACAGTCATGAAAAAAGACAACCAGAACAGCTTCAGAAAGTTGCAAGAACAATGTGATTATGCTCAAAGTGAGGGGGAAGATTGTGACAGAGCTTACTGGCAATGTCTTTCGCTATACTTTTACATATTTTATCATACTACACATATTCTTACAATCTTCTTACTTATGAATCTTTTGATGCTTGAAAAGAAAGAGTTATACAGGGAAAGATTTGTGACTCATAAATTGAATTTTATCTCAGAATCAAAGTCATTGAGGAGTGAGTGATTCCACTGAAAGATGCTCTGGTTATTCTCTCTCATGAAACAATGTAATTGTGCAAGGGAATATTTCTCATTAGATCATTCCACACAAGGCGCTTGTATGAAAGGACCAGATGGAAGTGGTACTCTTCTAGCCAACTCTCAAGTCCTAGAGTAGGACATTTCTTTGTGATAGAAGATGCTATAGAAACAAGAGTCATGTGCCACATTTAGAAAGAAATTTGAAAATACCTTTTGTTCTGGTCTACAATTTCCAAATAAGCATGCAAACCATGCTTTCATGTTCCTGTTAGATATTCTAACCAGATTTCCTCTCCCACTAGTGACGGAACCTGGTTCTACCAGAGAGCCCCCAACACCAGTGGGCAAACTAGTACAATTAACCTGCCAAGTTTGCTGGGCAGCCATGCTTTTGTGTAGAACAGCTTCAGTATTTTTGAGCTTGCTGGCACCAACACATTGTGAACTGCAAGGGTCTAGCATCCTATACTCTCCATATGTCACTCTCTACCACTCGTTGGAGATTTGGTTCCTTGATATTGAGTCACCGTTGATGTTTTCTAGATCTTATGCAAAACTGAAATAATAGCATCTTGGATAAACTTTGTCTGATGACATATACCTCAGGTAGAAACATATCCATTCTGTCCAAACAGAAATTTAAGACATCTCCCACTTTCCAAATATGACACTTCCCTCACCCCCTCCCAGAGAGGAATAATAAAGCTGTCCTTATTTGGGGTCGTGATTTTTTAGCCACTTAGCATGGGAATACAGAAGAGACCCATTGAAAGTCGTAAGTATTCTGTTCAGCTACCAAAACTCCATGCAGGTGCCCACACCAATCTGATCAACATTCATTTTCAGAGTATCAGAATACCTTATGGGGGAGTAAGAATTTCATAAGACTGTGACAGATGGAAGAATTTATCTGTTGCTGTCATCAGCAGCTGAGTTTGAATTGATGCTGAAAAAGTGAAATAGTGGGTTATATTTTATGTATTAGAGGTAAGAAAATTGTAAGTACCTGGTCTAAATTCTGTCCTGGACATATAACATCACAATGACCCTGATACAGATAAGTGGAGAAGACTGAAAAAAAAAATCACTCTGACTTAATAGATTTAGTATCAGTATGAAGCAATTCAATCTTTTCCTTCTCAGAAGATGAGTTACGTTTCTTTAGAAATTACTCATCTAGCTTGGATTAATTAAAAATATTCTTAGAAAAACATCTTGCTGCTTTTTTAAAAAAAATCACATTTTATCTTAGTTAATAATCAAGTAGCTGAATGCACAGCTTTGTAGTTTGGACTACAAGTCTTACTCAGCCATGTGTATTCTAGTGATATTTGGCTGACAGTCCTGCCAACAGGTAACTCCTGGTAAGTTGACTTTTGTTTTTCTTGACACAGGAGCCAGTCTTTAGCTACCCACCTAACTCTGTTACTCCACTCACAGCTCAAAAATGCAAGACTTCATATAAAGGTGTAGGCTAAGGGTTTTTATTCTGATCTGCCCACTACACTTATGTTGAGTCAAGCTATGTATTGCAGATGGCTAGTGCACAGACTGCTGATTTTTCTTGGTTCAGTGTCTGGCCCCTTTGGGCCACTTTCCTGATATTCAGTGCATGCTTCTTCCAACAGCTGGTGACACGAGATAGTGCTGTCATTGCTAATGTAATGTCCTCACATGCCCAATGTAGAAAGTGGGGCTGTACAGAGCCTGCAGACAGAGACCTGAGCCTGATCCTGGGTACTCGCATGGGTACCTTGGTGGCTCTGATGCTGGCCACCTACAACCAGGCTCCTGCAAAGAGCAGCATGGACGCAACTCCATACACAAGCTGTCCACATTGTTTTTGACACAGTGAGCTTGATGTTATTTTTTTTTCCTCCTAAAAGAGATTTAGCAACTTGTCCTCTGGGAGATGTGCACAGAGAAGGGGCCTAGAATTTAAAGTTAGCATCCGTTGCAGCTGAATGACATCAAAGAAAAGCTCCCTATGATAGTGGCTATATAAGGGGACACACAGAGGGTCTCTGTGAGGTGACTTACAGATGCTCTCTGGTTTCATCAAAGGGCTAAACGCTTTAATTCACATGGATACTGGCAGAACAACTTTGTGCCAGATCATGCACCAGTTGATGTGGAGACATCAATGAACTAAATATATAAAATCCCTCTTGTCATGGAGTTTAGCACCTAAGGAGGAGGGGGAAGAATACTTGCACACATTTGAGCTGCTGTGGCAAAATACCAAAAATGACAATACCTGACAGGGGAGGTAGCTCAGCATCATAAATGCCTGCCTGGCAAGAGCAAGGTTGTGAGTTCAATCCTTGGTACAAAAATAAAAAATTGATAGTAGCTTGTAAACAATAGGAACTTACATTCACAGTTTTAGAGGTTAGGAGGTCTGAGATCAAACTGCTTGCAGATTTGGTGAGAAACAGACTTAAAACAGGATAAATACAGATTTTCATATAGATATAGACCTTCATATAGATATAGATCTTCATATA
>NW_004524579.1:3054063-3060207 GCF_000260255.1 Octodon degus
CGATAGATATATAGTTGCATTCTCTTAATGAATAGAATGATTTGTTCTAATGGTGTTTGTAAATAGGATCACAAGTCCTCATCTTGTACAGCAATTAACCACTAAGAAGAATATATGCAGTGTATTATTTGTTGAAACTACTTCCGATTTGATTTGAAACTGTCTCATTGCTATCTGTTTATCAATAAAACTTTGAAAAAAAAAAAGTAATCAGTGCTGAGAATGTAGCTCAGGAGCACAACACCTACCTGCTAAGCACAGGGTACTGAGTTTGATTCCCAGTAAACTGCTCCACCCCCCCCAAAAAAAAAATAAAACCCAAAAACAGAGTGAAAGAGTGTAAACCTATGTTGAATGTGAAATTTTCCTTTATTGTGGATTAAAAACAAATTCACACAAATCTGGCCTCAATTTTCACCAAAAGGTATCTAGTTAAGATTTATCTTGGCAATTTTCAACTTCAGAGTAATAACCCACACTTAGACTTTTCTAAGTATTCAGAAGTAACCAAAGGAAGTATCTTTTCCCTTTATCTTCTTTTTAATCTCCCATTATGAAATGAAACCTCTCTTTTAGCTAAGAAATACTGGTGTGCTAAAAAGAATTCATAATTTGAAACAGGATTTAAAATAATTAAATGAAAAATATATCCTTTGATGGTTGTGAATTGTTGCTCTTTGACATAGTTGTGACCGTCTTTGATCATACTACAACGCTTACTATTATTACCTTGGAAGAAGAAATCTTTATAGGACCACGCCTACCCCTGGTAGCTTTCTGTCCATTGCACAGGGAAACCTTATGTGCCAGAGGACCTGACCAGTGTCTCTTTCATGGCTAGAAGTTCTGCACTAGGTACACCCTGATTTTTACTCATTTATTTTGCTGGTGAAGTGCAGTAGTTTGAAATTCCAAATATTTAAGAAAGAAGTGGTAGAAGGTAATATGTTTGAGATTCATATGGTATTAGTCTCCAGGAAGAGCATGATGTCATTGGAAGGGAGAAATTTCCCATCCCACTGCCCTTTCTGTGAAGTTTGTTGCCTTAATTTCTGATGTTCTTAATATGTGGGCTAAATATGTGAGAAAAGCTTATCTGTAGGGATGTGTTGCTCTCTCAGTGTGATCTATTGTACCCGGGGGAGAAATGGTGGCAGGAACGAGAAAATGATAAACAAGAAGACAAGACCTGGGTAAAGTGGTAGCCGATCTGGTTCACTAGAGGACCCCAGAACCACAGTAGTGATGTTTATCTACACCTTTGCAAAGTTGTAAGACATGAAGGTTGTCTGGCAGCTAGTAGCCCACAAAGTCTAGACAAGTTGTTGTTTTTTTTTTAAAAAACTGAGGTAGCTTCACTGCTTTAGGCAATGAGGCCTCATCCTGCCCTCATACATATGATCAATTTCAGGCTCAGTAGCTGAAACTATCCTACCCATTTGATTTGAAACTGTCTCATTGCTATTTGTCTCTCAATAAAATTATAGAAAAAAATAAATAAATAAATGTTGGTAGGATTCATAAAGAAAAAAATTAAAATTAAAAAAAAAACCAACAACACTAATCCTACCTTGATCAAAGCCATTTTGGTTTCTTTACCAAAATGCCACCAACTCAGTCATGTTTTGAAGCCATAATCTCCAGAAGATCTAGCTCTATTTTCTTCCTTTACAATATAACCTTTGTATCCCAGCCTAATTTGTGTGTGTGTGTGTGTGTGTGTGTGTGTGTGTGTGTGTAACCAGGGATTGAACTCAGGCCCTTGTGCTTGCCAGGGAAGTGCTTATTCTATTGAGCCTTCCTATCCTGAAATTTTGCACCTTGGTCATGTACATTATTTGACATCTTTTCTCATGAAAGAAGAGATATCTCAAATTTCATGTTTCCTTCAGTGTTGTCTAACAAAGACACAAGAAAGCAGACATTGTGCTACATTTATTTTTATGTGTTTTACAATGATTCTTTCCAGGATGCACTGTATTATTTAATGGGCACTAGATGGACTAGCTATAATGGTGGAAAATCAGGAGAGACCTCAGAAAAAAATCATGCTCAGACTCCTTCTCCAGGAGCTCATTTTACAATATTTGTTTTTATGCTGGTTGTGTTCTTCATTGCAACTCCAACAGAATTTCACAAGCACCAGCACCAATACCAGAGAGTGCTGCACACTGAGATTCCTCCACCCCATGGCTTCTCACTTTGAATATATACCGCACTTGTTGCTGCAAAAATGTAACATTGATGCCCCCAATAAATGAAACAGTAACTGTTCCTAGATAGAGAAAGAAAAAAAAACCCAATAATAACATGTTCAAAAGCAGCTACCAGAAACAGATGATTTCTGGAAGAAAATGTGAAAATTAGATATGGAGAATACTTGAGCTAAGGTTTCACAGCAATTAAATGTGAGATGGTAAATAAGAAGTATCAGTTCACATTGAACAAAGGGTAAATTAGTTTCACTTATCAGAAAGAAAAGAATCGATTCTCTACTAGAATTACAGTCTGCGGCCGCAAGAGGATGTCGGCCACCCTTCCTTTAGCAGAGCCCCAGGGATATTCCCTTTTGGCAGCAAGCATGGACCCATGTTAGGCAAGAATTAACCAACTACTCTTCCTCAACAGATGAGGATTGTTCCTCACTAAGTTGGCCGAGGGCATCTCTTTTACTTCTTGGGGAATTAAAGAGAATAACAAATCACACATTGTGTTCACAGCCAGATAAAAAGGAGAAAGTTCAACAGCATGTCTGTTAGAATAGGCAACGCTATGGACTGAATGTGTGGACCAGAATTATTTTCTCATTTTCAGCATTCTAACTGCCATGAAGGAAATGCTGTCATAAAAAAAGGGTTTAGAAAATGTTTTGCTGGTGATAATGTACTCATGTATGCACACATATGATACCATATGATGTCTCAATACATGTGTGCATTATGCTATTTAATTTTGTGTGTAAACACAGAGAAAGTAATAGGCAACATCTCCTTCCATGCCTAACTATATACAGGGGGGCACAGACCTGTCTCCAAATCCATTCAAATTCAGACTTTCACTTGCATCTAGGAACAATCAAGAGAATGAATGCATTAATCAACCTAATTCAATTTTCTAATGCCTTGCATAAGAGCTACACAAGAAAAGACTGAAGAAAAAAATCATAGCTCTTTTTTGGTTATCCCAAAGATGATCCAAATTTCTATACTGACAAATAAAACTCTACTGAAAGAGTACTAGAAAAGTCGCTGTTAGGAGCCTCCGAGATAATCTTTCCAACCTCTTCATTCAATATGTGAGAAACTGGAAGTCAGATCATTTAGGTGACATTTGAAGGACATCTTCATTCCTAGTTTATGATTAAATCTAAGATTTGTTCTGAAGATTTGTTCTACTTGTATAAACCATGAGGGTAATAAAGAGTATACACTTTTATCTGGTACCCATAACTGGCAATTTAAGTGTCTTGGCCAGGTGGGTCCCAGCTCCAACGTGACAGGAGACAATGCCAACAGACATATCATCACCCCACTCCACTTTCTCTTAGGTTTGACAAGTACAGTGTTTTTAGGTTAATTTTTAATCTCTTCACATCTTCAGTTGCTGTTGTCAGCATAACCACAGAGAAAGACTATCCACTTCCCTGTATTTTTCTAAAAACACATTAGGAATTAATTTAGCAATTCTATTTATTAAAGCACAATATTTCTACTTAAAATGTAAACTTCTATTTTTGTTAGATGTCATATGTTTCTACTCAACTTAAATATATTCTTTTATGACATCATTATAAATGGATCGACTAAAGAATGAGCTAGAAGAATTCACCATATAAAGAAATGCTGTTCACCAACAGCTAATCCTAAAGGAGCATTGCTTGTTTGTTTTGAAATATACTTTGGAAAAATATTCTCTAGAGTAAACCAATATCCTGAAAATGTATTAGGCTATTTCTAATCAATTGTTAGAAACTATATAGAAAACTACAGGTTGGATATTAGGGCAGTAGATGGATTGATCATGATTGGAGCAAAAGCTACTATGAATCTAGAAAGAAAGGACAAACTTGAATTTCAAATTGTGATCCACCAGATTCTTAGATATGTATGAATTATCAAAGCTGAATCAAGAAGATAGGAAAATTCTGAATAACACATGTCAGTTAATAAAATTGAAAATGTAATTAAAAATTTACCAACAAAGAAAAAGTCCAAGTCCTGATGGATTCACTTCTGAATTCTACAAGGAACTAAGAGAATATTAAATGCCAAGACTCTTCAAAATTTTAATGAAATTAAAAGGGAGAAGAAATATTCCCTGAATCATTCCTGGAGGCAAGAATTACCCTGACGAAAACCAGAGAAAGACCCAATGAAATAAAAGAACTACAGGCCAATCTCCCTAATGAACATAGATGCAAAAATACTCAGTGAAATACTAGCAGAGAGAATGCAGCAAATCATCGAGAAGATTATAGACCATGACCAAGGGAGATTCATCCCAGGAATGTAGGGATGGTTCAACATTCACAGATCCATAAATGTAATAAATCACATCAACAGGGTCAAGGAAAGAAATCACATAATCATCCCAATAGTTGCAGAAAAGTATTTTAACAAAGTGTAACACTCAATCATGACACAAAAATGTACACAAAATTGGAATTGTTGGTCTTTATTTCAATCTGATTCAAGCCATCTATAACAAACTAACAGCCTGAATCATACTTAAATGGACAAGAACTAGAAGTTTTCACTCTAAAATCAGGAAAAAGGGAAGGGCATCTACTATCACCACTCCTGGTCAATATAGTTCTGAAAACATTAACCAGAATGATTAGACAAGCAAGAGAAATTAAAGGAATAAGGATAGGAAAGGAAGAAATTATTGCTATTCACAGATGACATAATACCCTATATAGAATACCCAAAAAAACTCCTAGAGTTAATAACCAAATTCAGTACCATATTTTGCTGCATGGTAAACACCCAAAAATCAATAGCATTTCTGTACCCAAACAATAAATTCACTCAGAGACAAATTAGAGAAACCACACCCTTCACAATAGCATCCAAAAGAATGAAATACCTAGGAATCAATCTAACAAAGAAAGTAAAAGATCTATAAATTAATAATAACAGTATCCTGAAAAAAATGATTGAAGAGGATATCAGAAAATAGAAAGATAACCATCCCTTGATCATGGATATGGAGAACCAATATAGTGAAAATAGCCGTATTCCCAAACTGTCATGCAGATTTAATGCAACCGAGATCAAACTTCTGTTTAGAATCCCTAACAGAATTAGGGAAAGTATTCCTAAAATTCATTGGGAACCAGAAGAGACCTCGATTAGCAAAGACAGTCCTAGGCAAGAAAGGCAAGGTAGGCAAAATGATAATTCATGACTTAAGATTATACTACAAAGTCACTGTGATAAAATCAGTATGTTACTGAAAAAAACAAAACAAAAAAACCCAGACCTGAGGACCAGTGCACAGATTAGAAGATGAAGACACAACAACAAACACACTCAGCCATCTTACCTCGGACAAAGGAATCAAACATATTCTCTGGAAGAAAGTCTCTTTTTATTGTTTTAGAAAAATATACATGTCTGATGTCGTATAAAGTACAACGGCAAGAAGTTTTTGGACAAAACCTCATATGCACAATAAATAAATTTAAAGCAGGCAAGTGTGATTACATGAAACTAAAAGTCTGCACCATAAAAGAAATCCTAAATTATAAAAAGGGCA
Organism: Octodon degus; assembly: GCF_000260255.1. Lineage (NCBI taxonomy): Eukaryota > Metazoa > Chordata > Mammalia > Rodentia > Octodontidae > Octodon > Octodon degus. The sequence goes on from NW_004524579.1 coordinate 3,059,824, forward strand.
GAGAAATGTATATTTTCCAAATACACATCTAGCAAGGGGCAGTCCCAAAATATGTAAGAAACTCCAAAATCTCAACAGCAAAGTGTCAAATAACTCAATTAAAACATGGGCAATGTACATAAATACACATCTATCAAAAGAAAACATACATGTGGTGAACAGTCACCTACTCACTTTTACTAATAATCAGAAAAAATATAAGATATCCCTTCAGTCTGTAAGCATTAAGATGGCTTCTTTTTTTTTTTTCTTTTTAAAGTTTCTAATACTAGGAGAAGATATCATACCATGTCTTTTAAATAAATTGTAAGTCAATAATACAGTATAAATCTTAGAACAAAAATTAAGATTAAGCAATATTCAGAAAATTAAATGTTTCAAAAC
>NW_004524579.1:3060307-3063632 GCF_000260255.1 Octodon degus
ATTTATTTTATTTTATTTTTTCCATATTTTAGGGAATGGCCTACAGGTTGTTCAGGGTCTCACTACTAGATCAGACTCATAGTGATTCTCCTGTTTACAGCCTCCCAAGTGCTGGGATTACAGGCACACACTACCACTCCCAGCCTCATTCATGGTCTCAACATACCCCAGGGGTGGGGTCAGCATGGCAGGCCCCGGGATCGAATCCCCAGGCCCTGCACCTGCTTGCAGACCCTTTAATTTGCTGAGCTATTTGGATGGCCCCATATATTAATTTATAAGATTGGCTTATAATGACCACTTGTGGAGTCGGGTGTGGAAGAGTGCAGATGTCCTGTGTGCGTGCTGGAGACCCAAAGATCCAGTGGAAGGCCTGGAGCTCAGCCTAGCATCCTGAGTGAATCCTTATCAGGAAGCAGAAGGATCTGTGCTGGGGGCCAGAAGACAACATGCCAGGTGAAGGTGCAGACTGCAGCTCCTCTAAACCAGCTGAGCCAAGTGTGCCTTCCTTCCTCTTTTCCCATTTGTGTCATTCAGACCATAAGCCCCCCTAGGTGGGCCTTCTGCCTGTGGTAAATCCCCTGAGCCACATTCAGAACTGTGCTGATCCAATTTAATTAAGTGCTTCTTACTCAAGTTGGTACAAGTAGGTAACTACTGCAAGGATACAAAGCTTGTCTCCAGTGTTGGAGCTTTCCAAAAGCTGCACTTAATATCCTGACCAGAGGGACTGGGATTTCAACATATGAGTCTTAGTGCAACCCAAACAACTGGTTTGTAACAGGGAGACAGGAAATGCTCATGAAGTGTGAATAGGTCCCACGATCAAGACAACTTTGGAGGAAAAGACAAGTGGATGTAACTCAGGATGATCAGGGCTGGCTTCCCGGATGAGATGCCTTAGGAGCAAAGCAAAGGGACATGGATAGATTTAGATTCTTAATTTAGTTAGTTAATCATTCATTTATTCTTTCATTCTTTTTGCAGTATGAGAAATGTCAAGCTGATTGGCTCTGGGATCCGCCTTGGGCCTGGTGCAGCACGCTTGTGGTTATGTTTGGGTGGTCATAGAGGGTGGTCTTGGAATCTGCATCAGTTCCCTACCTCTTCCTCTCCAGTACTCTTCCCCAGTTCTGCCTCCCTGAAGCCACAGCTTGTGTGGCTGTGTCCTCCTTCTACCAAGATATTTCTGTCTTAAAATGAATTGTCCATGGACTGAACCTTCTGAAGCTTTGAGTTAAAATAAACTTCTCTTCCTTGTTTTTGTGGTTATGAAATAGTTTTGTCTCAAGGGCAAAGCTGTTGAAAACAAGCAAGAGTAAAGCTCAGCACAGTTTACTGAGCTAAGCATTAGGACTGAGATGGTTTTATTACTTGTGTTCCATTTTCAAGGTCAAGCTCTGCGAATTCCCACTATTGCTGAGTGTGCCACAGTTTGTACACAGTGCAGGGTGGTTTTGAGCCAAGTCAGCAGGCTTTAGGAGTCAACACACTCAGTCATGAGCAGCTGCTGGGCCCCTGAGCACCTCTTTGTAATCCACAAGCTCACTTTGAACATATCCCTTAGACTCTTGGGCAGCTCAAAAGAAGCATAGATTTAAAAGGCTGACTGGAGTCATTCCACCTGTGCCCGGGCATCTGGAGCCCTGCCAAGCCAGCCTATAGACCCTCTGTGCCCCCTCCCAAACACAGCAAGGGGACTTGACTGTTCTCAGGCCTTGATGTCTTAGGACTTCCTGCTGTTTGTTTCTGTCTATGCATAGGTAGGTCCAGTCCAGGGCAAGTGCAAGCTGCAGAAAGAATCTGAGTGTCTCCTCCATACCGTATATTTTTCAGCACACATTACATGGGTGGATGGGGTTAAAAGAACATCAAGGACAACACTGTGAGGAATGAAATCATAACAAAGAGGAAATATGTGGCAGAATAAAAGAGGGGGTGCTAGATGATAGCAAAGGTGTAAGAGTGCTGGCTATATATATGAGGAATCTGCTGCTGACCATCTGTCTATTGTTTTTCTAAAGTTTCTACATGGACTATTAAGTTTCAAGCTCAGTAAAGAAGGAAAGAAAAAAGCCTTGCTGGTTGCTATGAGTCATACACTGAGTGAGGTGTTCTGTATGCATTTCTAAGCTAGCAGGTGGCATGGTTGCTTGTAGTCCTGCTCTGCAAGGCCAACGTGTAAGCTCCCGAGGGCAGGATCTCTCCTGCCCCTCACTATGTCCTCAGTGCATCTCTCCCCCATTCTTTCCCACTCTCTCTTTAGTCATTATGAGGAGAAGGGCTTTGATTCTCAGAGCTGCTTCTGCTTTCCTATGGCATTGGTTGCATCCCTGAGTTTCATACTGCAGGTCAAGCCAGCAGGAGCCTCCTCCAACACACGGAAATTTTCCTGGCTGTCTACAGCTTGCTCACTCCAAAACTGCACAATAAAAGAGAATCTTTCATCTAAGTCATTTGTGTGCTGACAGGGGAGACCACCTGACAGGGTATCATCCCGTGAGGGTTCTGCTTTGGAATTCAGCTCTCAACACCTTCCACCAGGGCTCTGCCAGAGTTGATGTGGCTACTTCCTGTTGGCCACCACCTGCTCCTCTGAGTCCTAGCCTTTAAGATTCCAAAGCACACCCAGGCCTACTGATGACCTTATTTCATCATGCCTTCAGGTACCAGGTATTATTCTTAGCAAAAGTGCTAACGACAAATGCAAAATGGTGGCACACAAATGATACAAGTTAGTTAATTGTGTAAAAATCTACACCTGAGTATATTTTAAAAGAAGAAAAAAATGAAGCAGAATTATTTATTTTTATTATGTGGTTACATTCTTATCCAACAATTGAGATGAAAAGAAATTTTTTAAAAAGTAATCAGTGCTAGACCCAGTCCTAGCCCAGGTCCGGTGAGTGTATGGAGAGCTTTCTGCTACCCTGTGCCGGCGGGACCAGTCCCAGCCCAGGCGGAGCATGGGCCAGACCCTCTCCCGCCCCCTCGGGCCGCCCCCCACCACTCTGCTGTACGTCCGCACCCCTTCCGCTGAGTAGTAATTTCTGCCGAGTTCCAGGAACCCCCAGACCCAATCCTAGACCAGGTCCGCAGAGGGAAGGAGCTGAGTACAGCAGCCAGACCTAAGCCAGATGCAGCTGGATAACTCCAAACTCTGTAAAGCTCCACCTGAACTTCAGTACGTGTGAAGGTTATAACTAGAGCAAAGATCTACAACAAAGGGCAGAGGACAGTGCTACACAAAATGACGAGAAGGAACAAAATGGAACCTCAGAATCCAAGACCACCCGTAACAAGTGCAGAGGACACTAACACAGAA